>NC_042967.1:21874612-22089612 GCF_901001165.1 Salmo trutta
TTTTTACCTAGTCAGAGCTTAATTCTAACTTAAGCTCAACACTACAATGGCCCACCTGGGTGATACATGGCTGCCGTTTTGTGTCCACAATGTCCCACATCAGCAGTTTCACTGCATGAGGTGACAAAACCCATTCACCTAATTGCAACTGGGAGAAGATGAGTTTTGCAATGAGCCTCGGTGTGAAAGGGTTCATGACTTCTCACACTGACATGTAGCTGTGTTTCTATCTATTCACTTCTCCAGCGCATTTACGCCTCCCAAATGACACCCTATTCCCTGTATCGCCCCATAAGGCTCTGTTCAAAGTAGTGTACTATGTAGGGAATAGGGTGGCATAAGGCTCTGTTCAGAGTAGTGTACCATGTAGGGAATAGGGTGGCATAAGGCTCTGTTCAGAGTAGTGTACTATGTAGGGAATAGGGTGGCATAAGGCTCTGTTCAAAGTAGTGTACTATGTAGGGAATAGGGTGCCATTAGGGGCGCAAACATTGTTTCCATCTCCCCTCTCGGTGGTAGGGACCGTCATGGCTCTATTGTGAGCAGATGGTGCCAGGGTCATGCGGCCGTACCAATTATACCCCCCCAACACAAACACACACACAAAGTCTCAGTCAAACAAAGTCTAGCCGGTAAGAGACTGTAGATTCAACATCGGATTTCACATCTAGACTTTGATATATGATGCAATGCAAAGCAATAACAGTCAGGTATTCAAGAACACACACACACATATACACACACACACTCACATGCACGCACTCACACGTACAGACACACACACACAGACACACACACACACACACACACACACACACACACACACACACACACACACACACACACACACACACACACACACACACACACCGTGAGGTAGAAGCTCCAGTATAAGCTGAACTGTAGCTTTACTGATTCCATCTCCTATTACAGAGACAAGACAACCTCCAGACTATTCCCAACAGAGGACTTTACTGATTCCATCTCCTATTACAGAGACAAGACAACCTCCAGACTATTCCCAACAGAGGGAACTTGACTGATTCCATCTCCTATTACAGAGACAAGACAACCTCCAGACTATTCCCAACAGAGGACTTTACTTATTCCATCTCCTATTACAGAGACAAGACAACCTCCAGACTATTCCCAACAGAGGACTTTTACTGATTCCATCTCCCTATTACAGAGACAGACAACCTCCAGACTATTCCCAACAGAGAACTTTACTGATTCCATCTCCTATTACAGAGACAAGACAACCTCCAGACTATTCCCAACAGGGACTTTACTGATTCCATCTCCTATTACAGAGACAAGACAACCTCCAGACTATTCCCAACAGAGGACTTTACTGATTCCATCTCCTATTACAGAGACAAGACAACCTCCAGACTATCCCAACAGAGGACTTTACTGATTCCATCTCCTATTACAGAGACAAGACAACCTCAGACTATTCCCAAACAGAGGACTTTACTGATTCCATCTCCTATTACAGAGACAAGACAACCTCCAGACTATTCCCAAGAGGACTTTACTGATTCCATCTCCTATTACAGAGACAAGACAACCCCCGAGACTATTCCCAACATAGAACTTTACTGATTCCATCGTCCTATTACAGAGACAAGACAACCTCCAGACTATTCCCAACAGAGGACTTTACTGATTCCATCTCCTATTACAGAGACAAGACAACCTCCAGACTATTCCCAACAGAGGACTTTACTGATTCCATCTCCTATTACAGAGACAAGACAACCTCCAGACTATTCCCAACAGAGGACTTTACTGATTCCATCTCCTTTTACAGAGACAAGACAACCTCCAGACTATTCCCAACAGAGGACTTTACTGATTCCATCTCCTATTACAGAGACAAGACAACCTCCAGACTATTCCCAACAGAGAACTTTACTGATTCCATCTCCTATTACAGAGACAAGACAACCTCCAGACTATTCCCAACAGAGGACTTTACTGATTCCATCTCCTATTACAGAGACAAGACAACCTCCAGACTATTCCCAACAGAGGACTTTACTGATTCCATCTCCTATTACAGAGACAAGACAACCTCCAGACTATTCCCAACAGAGGACTTTACTGATTCCATCTCCTATTACAGAGACAAGACAACCTCCAGACTATTCCCAACAGAGGACTTTACTGATTCCATCTCCTATTATAGAGACAAGACAACCTCCAGACTATTCCCAACAGAGGACTTTATTGACCTATCACAGATGGGAATGGTCTAAAACAGAATAGAAACATGGAATGAAGGTATGATAAATACAATTACTGCAACAAACATGTGAAGGATATAATATTGGAAGAAGACAATAGCAATAGGTAGTAGCAATAACAGGACTGTAGAAATACACTGCCACAGTGAATGGTAGGCTATTACATAGTAACAGGCAATAACAGAGGACTGTAGAAATACACTGCCACAGTGAATGGTAGGCTATTACAGAGTAACAGGCAATAACAGAGGACTGTAGAAATACACTGCCACAGTGAATGGTAGGCTATTACATAGTAACAGGCAATAACAGAGGACTGTATGAAACGGATAACAAATAGATCATCGAAAATACTGGCTAGTTATTACTGACAGTAATATAAGTAATAACACAATAGTAACAATATGGAGAAACTAAGCAACACCAGCTATTAGCACACGATGCTACAATAACACCAGCTATACTAGCACACAATGCTACAATAACACCAGCTATTAGCACACAATGCTACAATAACACCAGCTATACTAGCACACAATGCTACAATAACACCAGCTATACTAGCACACAATGCTACAATAACAACAGCTATACTGGCACACAATGCTACAATAACACCAGCTATACTAGCACACAATGGTACAATAACACCAGCTATACTAGCACACAATGCTACAATAACACCAGCTATACTGGCACACAATGGTACAATAACACCAGCTATACTAGCACATAATGCTACAATAACACCAGCTATACTAGCACATAATGCTACAATAACACCACCTATACTAGCACATAATGCTACAATAACACCAGCTATACTAGCACACAATGCTACAATAACACCAGCTATATTAGCACACCATTTTTTTAATTGAACCTTTATTTAACCCGGCAAGTCAGTTAAGAACAAATTATTATTTACAATGACGGCCTAGGAACAGTGGGTTAACTGCCTTGTTTGGGGGCAGCAGGACAGATTTTTACCTTGTCAGCTCGGAATTCGATCTAGCAACCTTTCGGTTACTGGCCCAATGCTCTAACCACTAGGCTACTTGCCGCCCAATGCTACAATAACACCAGCTATTAGAACACAATGCTACAATAGGAACAGCTATACTAGCACACAATGCTACAATAACACCAGCTATTAGAACACAATGCTACAATAGGAACAGCTATACTAGCACACAATGCTACAATAACACCAGCTATTAGCACACAATGCTACAATAACACCAGCTATTAGAACACAATGCTACAATAGGAACAGCTATACTAGCACACAATGCTACAATAACACCAGCTATTAGAACACAATGCTACAATAGGAACAGCTATACTAGCACACAATGCTACAATAACACCAGCTATTAGCACACAATGCTACAATAACACCAGCTATTAGAACACAATGCTACAATAGGAACAGCTATACTAGCACACAATGCTACAATAACACCAGCTATTAGAACACAATGCTACAATAGGAACAGCTATACTAGCACACAATGCTACAATAACACCAGCTATTAGCACACAATGCTACAATAACACCAGCTATACTTGTCACGTCCTGACCAGTAATAGGGGTTATTTATTAATATAGTTTGATCAGGACATGGCAGGGGGTGTTTGTTTCATGTGGTTTGGGCTATGTATTTAGGTAGAGGGGTATTTGTTTTATATGGTTCGGGGTGTGTGTGTATGTAGAGGGGTGTTGGATGTATGTGTTTCCGGGGTTTTGGTTTATCTCGTCCGAGTTTCCGGCAACAGTACCTCGTCCAGAGTGTCCAGTACCTCGTCCAGAGTGTCCGGCAACAGTACCTCGTCCAGAGTGTCCAGTAACAGTGTCTAGTCCGGCACCGAGTGAGACGGCCTACAGTCCGGCACCGAGTGAGACGGCCTACAGTCCGGCACCGAGTGAGACGGCCTACAGTCCGGAACCGAGTGAGTCGGCCTACAGTCCAGAGCTCCCAGAGCCCAGTCCAGGGTCTTCAGTGACTGGCCTCAGGCAGAGGTATGCAGTGGGGTGGTTTGGTCCGGTAGGGGATTAAGGCCTGAGCCTAAGCCACCTCCACTGTAGGAGGTTTGGGGAGGGGGGTGTAGCACAGGAGCCGTCGGTGACGGCAGCCACCCTCCCTTCCCTCCCTTTAGATTTGGGATTTATTTTTGGGGGGTCATTTTTGGTTATTTGTGTGAGGTGCATCCAGGGTCTGCACGTTGGGGGGGGGGGGGGTACTGTCACGTCCTGACCAGTAATAGGTGTTATTTGTTATTATAGTTTGGTCAGGACGTGGCAGGGGGTGTTTGTTTCATGTGGTTTGGGCTATGTATTTAGGTAGAGGGGTATTTGTTTTATATGGTTCGGGGTGTGTGTGTATGTAGAGGGGTGTTGGATTTATGTGTTCCGGGGTTTTTGGTTTATGTTCTTGTTTTGTATTCTAGGGTTTCTATGTTGTGTATTTCTTTGTTGGCCTGGTGTGGCTCTCAATCAGGAACAGCTGTACATCGTTGTTTCTGATTGAGAGTCATACTTAGGGAGCCTGTTTTCCACCTGTCCCTTTGTGGGAGATTGTTTTGCACTGCTGTGTATAGCCTGTGAAACTGTCGTACTGTCGTTCTTTGTTTATTGTTTTTTCGTGTTCACCTATAAATAAAATAATGATGAGCACGCAACCCGCTGCGCCTTGGTCTCTAACCTACGACACCCGTGACAATACTAGCACACAATGCTACAATAACACCAGCTATACTAGCACACAATGCTACAATAACAACAGCTATACTGGCACATAATGCTACAATAACACCAGCTATACTAGCACACAATGCAACAATAACACCAGCTATACTGGCACACAATGCTACAATAACACCACCTATACTAGCACACAATGCTACAATAACACCACCTATACTAGCACACAATGCTACAATAACAACAGCTATACTGGCACACAATGCTACAATAACACCACCTATACTAGCACATAATGCTACAATAACACCAGCTATACTAGCACACAATGCTACAATAACAACAGCTATACTGGCACATAATGCTACAATAACACCAGCTATACTGGCACACAATGCTACAATAACAACAGCTATACTGGCACATAATGCTACAATAACACCAGCTATTAGCACACAATGCTACAATAACACCAGCTATACTAGCACACAATGCTACAATAACAACAGCTATACTGGCACATAATGCTACAATAACACCAGCTATACTAGCACACAATGCTACAATAACAACAGCTATAATGGCACATAATGCTACAATAACACCAGCTATACTAGCACACAATGCTACAATCACACCACACACACACACATACACACACGCATGCACACTCTCTCTGGGCTACAGGAAACATACAGTGTGATTTATTTATTGCTATTGCCAGGGTTGGTGATAGTCTTCTGCTGTCCCATCCATAAAGACATCACCAGGATAGAAGGGCACACACACATGTGCATGTGAATACACAACACACACACACAACACAACACAACACAACACAACACACACACCATCCACATGATGGAGAGTCCCACTCACCACTGCCATACAGACTACAGCTACAGTGCTGTTGATGACTGCAGTTATTCTGTTGATGTATTAGTTCATCTCCTGTAGTTATCATGGCCCTACAGAGAGATAGGGGTGTGTAGGGCAGGAGGGCCGTTGATTGGTGGTGGATAGAGAAGGTAAAGGACGCATACATTTGAGTCAGTCTCCTTTAGTCAATTAAAAGAATGGCAGACTCGTAAACAACACATGCTGGGCCTCTTACAGCGTTCATTCTCTCTCTCTTTCTCTCTCTCTCTCTCTCTCTGGCTCTGTCTCTCTGCCTCTCTCTTTCTCTGCCTCTCTCTCTCACTCTCTGCTTCCCTCTCTCTCTCTCTCTCTCTCTCTCTCTCTCTCTCTCTCCCTCGCTCTCTGGCTCTGTCTCTCTGCCTCCATCTCTCGCTCTCTGCCTACCTCTCTCTCCCTTGCTCTCTGCTCCTCTCTCTCTCTCTCTCTCTCTCTCTCTGGCTCTGTCTCTCTGCCTCTCTCCCTCTCTTTCTTTGCCTCTCTCTCTCTCTCGCTCTCTGCTTCCCTCTCTCTCTCTCTCTCTCTCTCTCCCTCGCTCTCTGCTCCTCTCTCCCTCTCTCTCTCTCTCTCTCTCTCTCTCCCTGCCTCTCTCTCTCTCCTTCTTCCTCTCTCTCTTTCCTCTGTCTCAGAGACAATGAATGTGGTAATGTGAGGCTAGTGTTTTGGGTCCCTCTGTTTCTGTCCTCTTATCTGCTCTCTCCACATCCCTCCCTCTCTCTATTCATTTTTTCACACTCCATATCCTTCTCTCTCTATTCCACACCAGGGGCTCAGTCACAGCCAAACACCACACACTAATACCAGTGAGCTCTCAAAGCATTTAACACAATCCGTGTGTGTGTGTGGTTGTGTGTGTGTTTGTGTTAAGTTACTATCATTCAGCTCTCTGTGGCTAAGACTAACATAGACTGTAACACTCACTACTCGAACCATGTAATGTAACATTGAGTGTATGTATCTCTCTCTAGTGTAGAACCATTCTGACCACTATGGTGTCTAAAGAGTTGATAATGATGTCATGTTATTCTAGTCTAAAGAGTTGATAATGATGTCATGTTATTCTAGTCTAAAGGGTTGATGATGATGTCATGTTATTATTGTCTAAAGGGTTGATGATGATGTCATGTTATTATTGTCTAAAGGGTTGATGATGATGTCATGTTATTATTGTCTAAAGGGTTGATGATGATGTCATGTTATTATAGTCTAAAGAGTTGATAATGATGTCATGTTATTCTAGTCTAAAGGGTTGATGATGATGTCATGTTATTATTGTCTAAAGGGTTGATGATGATGTCATGTTATTATAGTCTAAAGGGTTGATGATGATGTCATGTTATTATTGTCTAAAGGGTTGGTGATGATGTCATGTTATTCTAGTCTAAAGGGTTGATGATGATGTCATGTTATTCTAGTCTAAAGAGTTGATGATGATGTCATGTTATTATAGTCTAAAGGGTTGATGATGATGTCATGTTATTCTAGTCTAAAGAGTTGATGATGATGTCATGTTATTATAGTCTAAAGGGTTGATGATGATGTCATGTTATTATAGTCTAAAGGGTTGATGATGATGTCATGTTATATAGTCTAAAGGGTGATGATGATGTCATGTTATTATAGTCCTAAAGGGTTGATGATGATGTCATGTTATTATAGTCTAAAGGGTTGATGATGATGTCATGTTATTATAGTCTAAGGGTTGGTGATGATGTCATGTTATTATAGTCTAAAGGGTTGATGATGATGTCATGTTATTATAGTCTAAAGGGTTGATGATGATGTCATGTTATTATAGTCTAAAGGGTTGATGATGATGTCATGTTATTATAGTCTAAAGGGTTGGTGATGATGTCATGTTATTATAGTCTAAAGGGTTGATGATGATGTCATGTTATTATTGTCTAAAGGGTTGATGATGATGTCATGTTATTCTAGTCTAAAGAGTTGATGATGATGTCATGTTATTATAGTCTAAAGGGTTGGTGATGATGTCATGTTATTATTGTCTAAAGGGTTGATGATGATGTCATGTTATTATTGTCTAAAGGGTTGATGATGATGTCATGTTATTATAGTCTAAAGGGTTGATGATGATGTCATGTTATTATAGTCTAAAGGGTTGATGATGATGTCATGTTATTATAGTCTAAAGGGTTGATGATGATGTCATGTTATTATAGTCTAAAGGGTTGATGATGATGTCATGTTATTATAGTCTAAAGGGTTGATGATGATGTCATGTTATTATAGTCTAAAGGGTTGATGATGATGTCATGTTATTATTGTCTAAAGGGTTGGTGATGATGTCATGTTATTATAGTCTAAAGGGTTGGTGATGATGTCATGTTATTATAGTCTAAAGGGTTGATGATGATGTCATGTTATTATAGTCTAAAGGGTTGATGATGATGTCATGTTATTATAGTCTAAAGGGTTGATGATGATGTCATGTTATTATAGTCTAAAGGGTTGGTGATGATGTCATGTTATTATTGTCTAAAGGGTTGGTGATGATGTCATGTTATTATTGTCTAAAGGGTTGGTGATGATGTCATGTTATTATTGTCTAAAGGGTTGGTGATGATGTCATGTTATTATTGTCTAAAGGGTTGATGATGATGTCATGTTATTATAGTCTAAAGGGTTGATGATGATGTCATGTTATTATTGTCTAAAGGGTTGATGATGATGTCATGTTATTATTGTCTAAAGGGTTGATGATGATGTCATGTTATTATAGTCTAAAGGGTTGATGATGATGTCATGTTATTATCTGTACTTCACTCTCTATTCTCTAGTACTTCTTTACACGTATTAATCATATGTCCACTTCCATCAGGATGATATGAGCTCCCTCTGTCTCTTTGTCCTTGGCATCACACACACACACACACACACACACACACACACACACACACACACACACACACACACACACACACACACACACACACACACACACACACACACACACACACACAAACACACACACAAATAATTAGTCAGTCTGAGCTCCACATGTATTTTTAGGTAAAGGAAATGAAACACGTACTTCCTGCTTCCTTCATATTGTGAGGCAGTACTATATATAATCTGTTAGGACAGGGTTTTAGTGCTTCACTGTGTCATGTCCAGTGGATGAGTGAACACGTCGCTCTGTGCTCGACTAGAATTCCTGGGCGATCGTCTCCTTGTCCGAAGTGATCATGTCAGCGTGATCATTTCGTCAGTCTGGGGAGCTCAGAGGTGTTCTCTGAGCCATGGCCAGCTGTCTCTCTCTCTCTCTGTGTGTGTGTGTGTGTGTGTGTGTGTGTGTGTGTGTGTTCATGCCGTACTCTATCTCTGAATGCCTCTACCTTAGTGAGACCCTTTCTCTGTTGCTTTGGTTTTGTTTCTATAAAGACATTTTCCTTGTTAACTAACCCTCTCAATTCAATTCAATTCAAAGGGCTTTATTGACATGGGATATTTGCCAAAACAAGTGAAATAAACAATAAAAATGAACAGTAAACATTCCACTGACAAAAGTTCCAAAAGAATAAAGACATTTCAAATGTCATATTATTTATATATACAGTGTTGTAACGATGAGCAAATAGTTAAAGTACAAAAGGGAAAATAAATAAGCATAAATATGGGTTGTATTTACAATGGTGTTTGTTCTTTATTGGTTGACCTTTTCTTGTGGCAACAGGTCACACATCTTGCTGCTGTGATGGAACACTGTGGTATTTCCCCCAGTAGATATGGGAGTTTATCAAAATCTGATTTGTTTTCAAATTCTTTGTCGATCTGTGTAATCTGAGGGAAATATGTGTCTCTAATGTGATCATTCATTTGACAGGAGGTTAGGAAGTGCAGCTCAGTTTCCACCTCATTTTGTGGGCAGTGTGCACATAGCCTGTCTTCTCTTGAGAGCCAGGTCTGCCTACGGTGACCTTTCTCAATAGCAAGGCTATGCTCACTGAGTCTGTACATAGTCAAAACCTTCCGTTTGGGTCAGTCACAGTGGTCAGGTATTCTGCCACTGTGTACACTCTGTTTAGGGCCAAATAGCATTCTAGTTTGCTCTGTTTTTTTTGTTAATTCCTTCCAATGTGTCAAGTAATTATCTTTTCATTTTCTCATGATTTGGTTGGGTCTAATTGTGTTCCTCTCTCTCTCCTCTCTCTCTCTCTCTTCATCTATCTATCCTATCTATCCTATCTATCTATCTATCTATCTATCTATCTATCTATCTATCTATCTATCTATCTATCTATCTATCTATCTATAGCTCCAGAGGAGTTTGTGTCTCTGGCTGAGCTGGAGGATGCCTTGTTGAGGAACCTGTTTAGAGGGTATCAGAAATGGGTCCGACCCGTTCTGCACGCTAACGACACCATCACAGTACGCTTCGGACTCAAGATCTCACAGCTGGTGGACGTGGTGAGAACTGACACGCCTTACTGTCCCCTGGGAGATGAATACTCTGAACAGTCACATTCCATCACCTCATCCTCACAAATCAGACAGAGGGAGGGAGGGAGGTGGGGGAGAGAGATTCATGGGGAAGAGAGAGGGAAGGAGAGGAGAGAGGGAGGGAGGGAGGTGGGGGAGAGAGATTCATGGGGAAGAGAGAGGGAAGGAGAGGAGAGAGGGAGGGAGGGAGGTGGGGGAGAGAGGGAAGGATGAGAGGGGAGAGGGAGACGGGAGCTGGGGGAGAAGGGGTGGAGGTGGATGGAGAGAGGAGATGAAGATAGCCAGGACAGAAGACGTTGGAGGAAATGTTCCTGTCCAACTGTGTTACCATGGTGCTGATCTGTCCTACTGTCTTACCATGATCCTGATCTGTCCTACTGTGTTACCATGGTGCTGATCTGTCCTACTGTCTTACCATGATCCCGCTCTGTTCTACTGTCTTACCATGGTGCTGATCTGTTCTACTGTTTTACCATGGTGCTGATCTGTTCTACTGTCTTACCATGGTGCTGATCTGTTCTACTGTCTTACCATGGTGCTGATCTGTTCTACTGTCTTACCATGGTGCTGATCTGTCCTACTGTTTTACAATGGTACTGATCTGTCCTTCTGCCTTACCATGGTGCTGATCTGTCCTTCTGCCTTACCATGAACCTGATCTGTCCTACTGTCTTACCATGAACCTGATCTGTCTTACTGTCTTACCATGATCCTGATCTGTCTTACTGTCTTACCATGGTCCTGATCTGTCTTACTGTCTTACCATGGTCCTGATCTGTCCTACTGTCTTATCATGGTGCTGATCTGTCCTACTGTCTTACCATGGTGCTGATCTGTCCTACTGTCTTATCATGGTGCTGATCTGTGCTACTGTGGTATAATGGTCCTGATCTGTCCTACTGTCTTACCATGGTCCTGATCTGTCCTACTGTCTTACCATGGTCCTGATCTGTCCTACTGTCTTACCATGGTCCTGATCTGTCCAACTTTCTTTCTATGATTCTGCCCTGTCCTATTGTCTTACCATGATCCTGATCTGTCCTACTGTGTTACGGTACATTTCAGCATCATGGACATCTCTGCCATCCTCCTATACCCTGTCTCTCTTTCCCCCGTTTCTCTCTCTGGTGGAGTTGGTTACTGGAGGTTTTTTGAGAAGAGGGGATGACAGGAGGACAGGAAGACAGGTAAAGGGAAGGAGGAGGGGAAATGAGAGAAAGGTGGTTAATTTGATGGCAAGGGAAGATACAGGGACGAGAGAGAGGAGAAGAGTGGAGCGAGGGTTATCCTAAAAGGAGGGAGGAGTAAAGGTTAGGAGAAAATATGGTTACTCTGAGAGGAAGCAGTGAGGAAAGGGGGAGAGAAGAAGAGAGAGGAGGTAGAGGAGGTTTTAAAGTGTCCTCTCTCACCCTCTTGCTCTCTTCTCTCCCTCTCTTCTCTCTCTCTCTGTCTCTAATGGGACCATTGGGCCGAGAGGAGCTAGATAGCATCCATTATTTACACTGACCTCCACAGACACACACACACAAACGTACGTGCACACACAGACACACACACACACAAGCACACGCGACCACTCTCTCTCTCTCTAAATTGTTCTCTGTCCCTGTCTCATTTGTTCCTAGTCCTTGTGTGGCAGTCACACACTCCTCTCTCACATTCCTGTAATGACTACATACTGCCACCTTGTGGTCATTTAACCAAAATGCACCAATCTACCTAAAACCCACCTTTGACCATTGATTCAGTCAGGTAGACATTCAGCCATTCTGCCCCACTGCCTTTCTGGGACACAGAGAAAACACGACATGTGTGCCATGGATTTTCACTCCAGTCTAATTTGACTGACATCCTTCCAAACTTCTTCAACTTCTAATCATGCATTCTGTCTTTCATCAGAAACTTTGCTTTTAGTAATGCAGACATTGTTCATAATGCATATTCCTTCTCTTCTCCTCTTGTTCTGACAGGATGAAAAGAATCAGCTGATGACTACTAATGTCTGGCTATGGCAGGTAAGGACCAATCAGCTGATGACTACTAATATCTGGCTATGGCAGGTAAGGACCAATCAGCTGATGACTACTAATGTCTGGCTATGGTAGGTAAGGACCAATCAGCTGATGACTACTAATGTCTGGCTATGGTAGGTAAGGACCAATCAGCTGATGACTACTAATGTCTGGCTATGGCAGGTAAGGACCAATCAGCTCATGACTACTAATGTCTGGCTATGACAGGTAAGGACCAATCAGCTCATGACTACTAATGTCTGGCTATGGTAGGTAAGGACCAATCAGCTCATGACTACTAATGTCTGGCTATGGTAGGTAAGGACCAATCAGCTCATGACTACTAATGTCTGGCTATGGTAGGTAAGGACCAATCAGCTGATGACTACTAATGTCTGGCTATGGCAGGTAAGGACCAATCAGCTGATGACTACTAATATCTGGCTATGGTAGGTAAGGACCAATCAGCAGCATCTCTACTGTAGTTTGAACATAAAAAGCCTCTGTTTTTAATGTTGTAATGTTAATGCTTCAACAATGTCTTCATAGAGCTTCACTTGTTTCCAGAAGACTTCAATATGGTGTTGTATTTATGTAGCAGTTTTATACCTCAGCAGTTCATGCCTGTATTGTCACTATCACTGTCTTCAAACTCCCTGTCATAAATGAGCCAAGGGGCAGCGTGCATGTACTTCCACATCTCTAATGGAAGTGAAACCTTTCACAAAAACCAGGTAAACAGAAATCAAACGTGACGCAACTGTGGCGCACACAAACATTCACAGAAAATAATAATTACCCACAAACACAGGTGGGGAAAACAGCTGCCTAAGTATGATCCCCAATCAGAGACAAGGATAAACAGCTGCCTCTGATTGGGAACCATACTAGGCCAACAAAGAAATAGAAACATAGATATGCCCACCCAAGTCACACCCTGACCTAACCAAATAGAGAATAAAACAGATTCTCTAAGGTCAGGGCGTGACATGTATTGGTATTATTGTAATGTTATGTTATAATGTTATGTTATAAAGGTAGTGTATAATGTTATGTTGTAAAAGTAGTCTATAATGTTATGTTGTAAATGTATGTTATAATGTTATGTTACAAAGGTATGTTATAATGTTATGTTGTAATGGTATGTTATAAAGGTATGTTATATAATGTTATGTTATAATGTTATGTTATAATATTATCCCAGAAACCCTAGACCCACTCCAATTTGCATACCGCCCAAACAGATCCACAGATGATGCAATCTCTATTGCACTCCACACTGCCCTTTCCCACCCGGACAAAAGGAACACCTATGTGAGAATGCTATTCATTGACTACAGCTCAGCGTTCAACACCATAGTACCCTGAAAGCTCATCACTAAGCTAAGGAACCTGGATCTCACCTCGTGGAGTTGCAGTGATTATGAGAACGGTGAGGAATCAGCCTAGAACTACACGGGAGGATCTTGTCAATGATCTCAAGGCAGCTGGGACCATAGTCACCAAGAAAACAATTGGTTACACACTACGCCGTGAAGGACTGAAATCCTGCAGCGCCCGCAAGGTCCCCCTGCTCAAGAAAGCACATATACATGCCCGTCTGAAGTTTGCCAATGAACATCTGAATGATTCAGAGGACAACTGGGTGAAAGTGTTGTGGTCAGATGAGACCAAAATGGAGCTCTTTGGCATCAACTCTACTCGCCGTGTTTGGAGTAGGAGGAATGCTGCCTATGACCCCAAGAACACCATCCCCACCGTCAAACATGGAGGTGGAAACATTATGCTTTGTGGGTGTTTTTCTGCTAAGGGGACAGGACAACTTCACCGCATCAAAGGGATGCTGGACGTGGCCATGTACCGTCAAATCTTGGGTGAGAACCTCCTTCCCTCAGCCAGGGCATTGAAAATGGGTCGTGGATGGGTATTCCAGCATGACAATGACCCAAAACACACGGCCAAGGCAACAACGGAGTGGCTCAAGAAGAAGCACATTAAGGTCCTGGAGTGGCCTAGCCAGTCTCCAGACCTTAATCCCATAGAAAATCTGTGGAGGGAGCTGAAGGTTCGAGTTGCCAAACGTCAGCCTCGAAACCTTAATGACTTGGAGAAGATCTGCAAAGAGGAGTGGGACAAAAATCCCTCCTGAGATGTGTGCAAACCTAGTGGCCAACTACAAGAAATGTCTGACCTCTGTGATTGCCAACAAGGGTTTTGCCACCAAGTACTAAGTCATGTTTTGCAGAGGGGTCAAATACTTATTTCCCTCATTAAAATGCAAATCAATTTATAAAAAATTTTAAATGCTTTTTTCTGGATTTTTTTGTTGTTATTCTGTCTCTCACTGTTCAAATAAACCTACCATTTAAAATTATAGACTGATCCTTTCTTTGTCAGTGGACAAAGGTACAAAATCAGCAGGGGACCAAATACTTTTTTCCCCCACTGTATTTCCCTCATTAAAATGCAAATCAATTTATAACATTTTTGACATGTGTTTTTCTGGATTTTTTGTTGTTTTTCTGTCTCTCACTGTTCAAATAAACCTACCATTAAAATGATAGACTGATCATTTCTTTGTCAGTGGGCAAACGTACAAAATCAGCAGGGGATCAAATACTTTTTTCCCTCACTGTACATACTTCCTCAATAAGCCTGACTAACCGGTGTGTGTATGTAACCTTGCTACTCTTATTTTGAAATCTCTTTTTACTGTTGTTTTATTTCTTTACTTACCTACACACACACACACACATACCTTTAAAAAATCAAAATAAAAATTCCTTATTGGTAAGTAAGCATTTCACTGTAAGGTCTACACCTGTTGTATTAGGCGCACGTGTCACAGCTGTCGAAAGGATTGGACCAAAGTGCAGCGTGGTTGTAGTTCCACATTTTATTAAATCCGTGAAACTTTGCAATACATAAATAACTGAAATGACAAAAACAACAAACCGTGACGCAGAGAGAAACAAACACTACTCAAAATATAATCACCCACAAAACCCATAAAGAAAAACCCCTACTTAAATATGATCTCCAATTAGAGACAACGAGGACCAGCTGCCTCCAATTGGAGATCATCCTAAACAAGCCAACATAGAAATACAAAAACTAGAACCTAAGAACATAGAAATAGAAAACATAGAAAAACACAAAACACCCCCTGTCTCGCCCTGACCTACTCTACCATAGAAAATCACATCTTACTATGGTCAGGACGTGACAAATAACATTATAACATCAAATCAAAGTTTATGTTATAATGTTTTGTTATAAAGGTATGCGATAATGTTATGTGATAATGTTATGTTGTTATGTTATGTTATAAAGGTATTTTTAATTTTATGATATGTTATAATGTTAAGCTATATTGTTATGTTGTTATGTTATGTTATAATGTCATGTAGTGTTATGTTATTTTCTAATGCTATGTTATAATGTAATGCTATATTGTTATGCTAAAATGTAATGCTATTGTAACGGTTGTCGTCGGGAATGGAGGACCAAAACGCAGCAGGAATGTGGATGCTCATCTTGTATTTATTTTTAAAATAAAGTGAACACCAAAATAACAAAAACGAAGAACTCACGAACAACAAAACAGTCTTGTCATGCACACTCAGCAAAACAAGAAACAATCTCCCACAACACCAAACCAAACAATTACCCATATATAGGACTCTCAATCAGAGGCAACGAGAAAGCACCTGCCTCCAATTGAGAGTCCAACCCCCCATCAACCTAAACATAGAAATACAACAAACCAGAAAGAACATAGAAATACAAAACATAGAACATAGACCAAAACCCGGAAATAATAAATCAAACACCCTACTACATAAATCACCACCCCAAACCACATAAACAAAATACCCTCTGCCACGTCCTGACCAAACTACAATAACAAATAACCCTTCTACTGGTCAGGACGTGACAGCTATATTGTTTTGTTATGTTATAATGTTATGTTATATTGCTATGTTATGTTATTTTGTAATGTTATGTTATAATGTTATGCTATATTGTTAGGTTATATTGTTATGTTATGTTATGTTATAATGTAATGTTATTTTGTATGGTGTGTTATAATGTAATGTTATTTTATAATTGTATGTTATAATGCCGTGCGGCAGGTAGCCTAGTGGTTAGAGCGGCAGGTAGCCTAGTGGTTAGGGTGTTGGGCCAGTAACCGAAAGGTTGGTGGATCGAATCCCTGAGCTGACAAGGTAAAAATCTGTCGTTCTGCCCCTGAACAAGGCAGTTAACCCACTAGGCCGTCATTGTAAATAAGAATTTGTTCTTAACTGACTTGCCAGGTTAAATAATGTAATGGTATATTGTTATGTTAATGTATAATGTTATTTTGTAATGTTATGTTATAATGTTATGCTATATTGTTAGGTTATATTGTTATGTTATGTCATAATGTAATGTTATTTTGTATGGTGTGTTATAATGTAATGTTATTTTATAATTGTATGTTATAATGCCGTGCGGCAGGTAGCCTAGTGGTTAGAGCGGCAGGTAGCCTAGTGGTTAGAGCGGCAGGTAGCCTAGTGGTTAGGGTGTTGGGCCAGTAACCGAAAGGTTGGTGGATCGAATCCCTGAGCTGACAAGGTAAAAACCTGTCGTTCTGCCCCTGAACAAGGCAGTTAACCCACTAGGCCGTCATTGTAAATAAGAATTTGTTCTTAATAACTGACTTGCCAGGTTAAATAATAGAATGTTATAATGTATTGTTATGTTATTTTATAATGTATAATGTTATAATGTAATGTTATGTTATAATGTTATTAATAATGTTATGTTATAATGTAATGGTATATTGTTATGTTATAATGTAATGGTATATTGTTCTGTTATCATGTAATGGTATATTGTTCTGTTATAATGTAATGGTATATTGTTCTGTTATAATGTAATGGTATATTGTTATGTTATAATGTTATTTTATAATGTTATGTTATAATGTAATGGTATATTGTTCTGTTGTAATGTAATGGTATATTGTTATGTTGTAATGTAATGGTATATTGTTATGTTATAATGTTATTTTATAATGTTATGTTATAATGTAATGGTATATTGTTCTGTTGTAATGTAATGGTATATTGTTCTGTTATAATGTAATGGTATATTGTTATGTTATAATGTAATGTTTTATGTTCTGTAGGAGTGGGTAGATGTGAAGCTCCAGTGGAACCCAGATGAGTATGGAGGAATCACCTCTATCAGAGTTCCCTCTGAAACAATATGGCTGCCGGACATCGTCCTCTATGAGAAGTGAGTGCACACTACTTCCTGCTTCCTATGGGCTCAGCTCTGTGTTTTCAGACTCTCTTTGATACTTTATTGTCCCTGAAAAATCAATGAATGCCTTCTTAGAACCTGCTTTACAGTTTAGATGCTTGTAAGACAACTCTTCACTCTAATTTATAACATAGTGTATAACATAGTACTTCTGATGACTTTTCTTCCTCTTCACTTCATTAATCTTAGCAGGGTTAGCATGGAGGTCTATTATAATCATTTATGTTAGCAGGGTTAGCATGGAGGTCTATTATAATCATTTATGTTAGCAGGGTTAGCATGGAGGTCTATTATAATCATTTATGTTAGCAGGGTTAGCATGGAGGTCTATTATAATCATTTATGTTAGCAGGGTTAGCATGGAGGTCTATTATAATCATTTATGTTAACAGGGTTAGCATGGAGGTCTATTATAATCATTTATGTTAGCAGGGTTAGCATGGAGGTCTATTATAATCATTTATGTTAACAGGGTTAGCATGGAGGTCTATTATAATAATTTATGTTAGCAGGGTTAGCATGGAGGTATATTATAATCATTTATGTTAGCAGGGTTAGCATGGAGGTCTGTTATGATCTAGTATCGTTTTAAGAAAACCAGCGCTAACACAGCATCCTGCAAAGTTCAGCTGGTTCTTTTTAATAAGCTCATCGTCTTTTGTTGTGTGCTTTAAAATGTGTCTAATAAACAAAACTCACCGACTAACTTCCCCTCCCTCCCTCCCTCCCTCCCTCCCTCCCTCCCTCCCTCCCTCCCTCCCTCCCTCCCTCCCTCCCTCTCCTCACACCCTCACACCTCCCCTCCCTCCCTCCCTCTCCTCACACCTCCCCGCCCTCCCTCCCTCTCCTCATACCTCCCCTCCCTCCCTCCCTCTCCTCACCCCCCTCAGTGCTGACGGGCGTTTCGAGGGCTCTCTGATGACCAAAGCCATCGTGAGGTCAGACGGGACAATCAGGTGGACCCCTCCGGCCAGCTACAAGTCTTCATGCACCATGGACGTCACCTTCTTTCCCTTCGACAGGTGGGACTGACCGCTGGACACACACACACACACACACACACAAACGCTCACACGCACACAACATACACACATGAACACACACGAGCTCACGCACCGCACACATAAACACTAACATGGAAGCACATACACACAGACACACACACACACACACACACACACACTAATCAACTAATCAATCCATCAGTCCTACCTGTCGGATGGGAAGAAGGTGACATCCATGATTATCTCTGTTTTACTATATCACTTTATCCATGATCTGTTTTACTATATCACTTTATCCATGATTATCTCTGTTTTACTATATCACTTTATCACTATCATTTACAAGATTTGTTGTGTCACTTCTCCTTTATCACTCATTCTCCCCTTCCCCTTGGTTGGTTGATTGATTGGTTGATTGATTGGTTGGTTGATTGGTTGATTGGTTGATTGGTTGATTGGTTGGTTGATTGGTTGATGATTGGTTGATTGGTCAATTGGTCGATTGGTCGATTTGTTGATTGGTTGATTGATTGAGATGTGACTGGTGTATTTGCCTCTGCGGTCAGCTGTTAAAAAAACAACCTTTTAAAAAAATATATAACTTTTTTGTTACTTTACAATATAAATACTTTAATATAAAGTCAATTTAACAATACAGACTGAACTGCAGTCACCACAGACAGAATATTTTCCCCTCCCAAATACAGTGAGGGAAAAAAGTATTTGATCCCCTGCTGATTTTGTACATTTGCCCACTGACAAAGAAATGGTCAGTCTATAATTTTAATGGTAGGTTTATTTGAACAGTGAGAGACAGAATAACAACAAAAAAATTCAGAAAAACGCATGTCAAAAATGTTTTCAAATGATTTGCATTTTAATGAGGGAAATAAGTATTTGACCCCTCTGCAAAACATGACTTAGTACTTGGTGGCAAAACCCTTGTTGGCAATCACAGAGGTTAGACATTTCTTGTAGTTGGCCACCAGGTTTGCACACATCTCAGGAGGGATTTTGTCCCACTCCTCTTTGCAGATCTTCTCCAAGTCATTAAGGTTTCGAGGCTGATGTTTGGCAACTCGAACCTTCAACTCCCTCCACAGATTTTCTATGGGATTAAGATCCGGAGACTGGCTAGGCCACTCCAGGACCTTAATGTGCTTCGTCTTGAGCCACTCCTTTGTTGCCTTGGCCGTGTGTTTTGGGTCATTGTCATGCTGGAATACCCATCCATGACCCATTTTCAATGCCCTGGCTGAGGGAAGGAGGTTCTCAACCAAGATTTGACCGTACATGGCCCCGTCCATCGTCCCTTTGATGCGGTGAAGTTGTCCTGTCCCCTTAGCAGAAAAACACCTCCAAAGCATAATGTTTACACCTCCATGTTTGACGGTGGGGATGGTGTTCTTGGGGTCATAGGCAGCATTCCTCCGCCTCCAAACACGGCGAGTTGAGTTGATGCCAAAGAGCTCCATTTTGGTCTCATCTGACCACAACACTTTCACCCAGTTGTCCTCTGAATCATTCAGATGTTCATTGGCAAACTCAGACGGGCATGTATATGGGCTTTCTTGAGCAGGGGGACCTTGCGGGCGCTGCAGGATTTCAGTCCTTCATAGTGTGTTACCAATTGTTTTCTTGGTGACTATGGTCCCAGCTGCCTTGAGATCATTGACAAGATCCTGCCGTGTAGTTCTGGGCTGATTTCTCACCATTCTCATGATCATTGCAACTCCACGAGGTGAGATCTTGCATGGAGCCCCAGGCCGAGGGAGATTGACAGTTCTTTTGTGTTTCTTCCATTTGCGAATAATCGCACCAACTGTTGTCACCTTCTCACCAAGCTGCTTGGCGATGGTCTTGTAGCCCATTCCAGCCTTGTGTAGGTCTACAATCTTGTCCCTGACATCCTTGGAGAGCTCTTTGGTCTTGGCCATGGTGGAGAGTTTGGAATCTGATTGATTGATTGCTTCTGTGGACAGGTGTCTTTTATATAGGTAACAAACTGAGATTAGGAGCACTCCCTTTAAGAGTGTGCTCCTAATCTCAGCTCGTTACCTGTATAAAAGACACCTGGGAACCAGAAATCTTTCTGATTGAGAGGGGGTCAAATACTTGTTTCCCTCATTAAAATGCAAATCAATTTATAACATTTTTGACATGCGTTTTTCTGGATTTTTTTGTTGTTATTCTGTCTCTCACTGTTCAAATAAACCTACCATTAAAATGATAGACTGATCATTTCTTTGTCAGTGGGCAAACGTACAAAATCAGCAGGGGATCAAATACTTTCCCCCTCACTGTACAGACAGAACTGCAGTCACCACAGACAGAATGTTTTCCCTCCCCAATACAGACAGAACTTCAGTCACCACAGACAGAATGTTTTCCCCTCCCCAATACAGACAGAACTGCAGTCACCACAGACAGAATGTTTTCCCCTCCCCAACACAGACAGAACTGCAGTCACCACAGACAGAATGTTTTCCCCTCCCCAATACAGACAGAACTGCAGTCACCACAGACAGAATGTTTTCCCCTCCCCAACACAGACAGAACTGCTCCATGAAGTTTGGCTCGTGGACCTACGACGGCAACATGGTCGACCTGGTCCTTGTCGACCACTACGTCGACCGAAAGGACTTCTTCGACAACGGTGTGTAGGAAAAATACTCTTGAAGTAAGATGTCTTGCTACTCCAAAAGCTTCAGAAGTCAAGCAACAAGTGAATTGTTCTAACTACAATAATATCTCACGGTATACAGTGTATAGAAGGAAACGCAAAGTGGTTTCGTTACCAGTTAATACATGTCGGTTAGAGACGCCATTTCTACAAGAAACAGCAGGGTGGTGGTAACTAACCCGGTCTGTCAGTCTCTTCCCACCACAGTTAATGAAGACATTAATCAGTATGACAGTGTCCTGTCTCTTTATGTCCAATGTGAATGTGGTCCAGTTAATGAAGACGTTAATCAGTATGACAGTGTCCTGTCTCTATATGTCCAATGTGAATGTGGTCCAGTTAATGAAGACGTTAATCAGTATGACAGTGTCCTGTCTCTCTATGTCCAATGTGAATGTGGTCCAGTTAATGAAGACGTTAATCAGTATGACAGTGTCCTGTCTCTCTATGTCCAATGTAAATGTGGTCCAGATAATGAAGACGTTAATCAGTATGACAGTGTCCTGTCTCTCTATGTCCAATGTGAACGTGGTCCAGTTAATGAAGACGTTAATCAGTATGACAGTGTCCTGTCTCTCTATGTCCAATGTGAATGTGGTCCAGTTAATGAAGACATTAATCAGTATGACAGTGTCCTGTCTCTCTATGTCCAATGTGAATGTGGTCCAGTTAATGAAGACATTAATCAGTATGACAGTGTCCTGTCTCTCTATGTCCAATGTGAATGTGGTCCAGTTAATGAAGACATTAATCAGTATGACAGTGTCCTGTCTCTCTATGTCCAATGTGAATGTGGTCCAGTTAATGAAGACATTAATCAGTATGACAGTGTCCTGTCTCTCTATGTCCAATGTGAATGTGGTCCAGTTAATGAAGACATTAATCAGTATGACAGTGTCCTGTCTCTCTATGTCCAATGTGAATGTGGTCCAGATAATGAAGACGTTAATCAGTATGACAGTGTCCTGTCTCTCTATGTCCAATGTGAATGTGGTCCAGTTAATGAAGACATTAATCAGTATGACAGTGTCCTGTCTCTCTATGTCCAATGTGAATGTGGTCCAGATAATGAAGACGTTAATCAGTATGACAGTGTCCTGTCTCTCTATGTCCAATGTGAATGTGGTCCAGATAATGAAGACGTTAATCAGTATGACAGTGTCCTGTCTCTCTATGTCCAATGTGAATGTGGTCCAGTCACCCACCAACAACATTAAAGGTAACATACAATCACTGATCCAATTCCCTTACAGGTGAATGGGAGATCCTCAACGCCACCGGCGCCAAGGGCAGCCGGCGGGACGGTATCTACTGGTACCCCTTCGTTACCTACTCCTTCATCCTCAAGAGGCTTCCCTTGTTCTACACACTCTTCCTCATCATCCCCTGTCTCGGTCTGTCCTTCCTGACCGTGTTGGTGTTCTACCTCCCGTCTGATGAAGGAGAGAAGTTGTCTCTGTCCACGTCGGTCCTGGTGTCTCTCACCGTGTTCCTCCTCGTCATAGAAGAGATTATACCTTCCTCCTCCAAGGTCAGTGGAGGTCGCTGGGTGTCTGTCTGTGGAATGCTCTTCTATGACGTTTTGAGCCGTTTTAAACTACTTTGCCAAGTTGAGCTGTACTACAGGGTCGGCCATTGTTGTTGGTACGGTACTGGAAATGACCATGTGACAAGAGAAAGGGAGTCCAGTACGGTTCAGGTTGGCCCTGTCGTGGGAGTCAGTTATTGGTGTACTCTTCAGAGATGTGATATCATCAACATGTTGTTTATGTATTTATCACCAAGGTGATCCCTCTGATTGGAGAGTACCTCCTCTTCATCATGATCTTCGTCACCTTCTCCATCATCGTCACGGTGTTTGTCATCAACGTCCACCACCGCTCCTCAGCCACCTACCACCCCATGGCCCCCTGGGTAAAAAACCTCTTCCTCCAGAGGCTACCCAGACTGCTTTGCATGAGGGGACACACTGACAGGTACACACCTACACACACACCTTCTCTTTTTTCCGGTTGATTACCAATAATTGATCTTTTTTGATTCAATTCAATAACAAATGAATAAAATCTGATTTTAGAAGAGAAGATGAAAATATATTGAGGGAATATAACAACTGTAGATCAACCCTGATGTAAATAAATAAAGAATAATTAGATATTGTTGATATATATTTTATGATTCTCTTTCATTTAATGGAAAGAAAGAAAGAGAAGCGACTATGTACTTTATTCCTGAATCATCAACATTGTGATTGTAGTAATTAGTTGTAATTGGTGTAATTTCTAGGTACCACTACCCAGACATTGAGCTGCGTAGCCCAGAGCTGAAGCCCCGCGGAGGTCCAGGGAGGAGGGGGGCGTCAGGCCAGGGCCAAGCCCAGCAGAGAGGCCCTGTTGGGGGGAAGGAGGATGAGAACCATGCCTGGTTGGACATGCTGGAGAAAGCCACCAACTCAGTACGGTACATCAGCCGTCACATCAAGAAGGAACACTTTATCAGAGAGGTAGGGGTGTGTCTGTGTGTCTGTGTAACTGTCTGTCTCTATGTCTTTTAGTTTTCAGATGGGGAAAAAAATATATTATTGTTGAGATCATACTCTTTCTTTCTTTCTCTCCCTCCCTCCCTCCTCCCTCCTTCCATCTCACACTCTCTCACACTCACTCTCTCTCTCTCTCACACACTCTCCCTCTCTCACACTCTCTCTCTCTCACACTCTCTCTCTTTCTCACACTCTCCCTCTCTCACTCTCTCTCACTCTCACTCTCTCTCTCTCTCTCTCTCTCACTCTCTCTCACACTCTCCCTCTCTCTCTCTCACTCTCACTCTCTCATACTCTCTCTCTCTCCCTCTCTCACTCTCTCTCTCCCTCTCTCACACTCTCTCTCTCTCTCTCTCACACTCTCTCTCTCACACTCTCTCTCTCTCACACTCTCTCTCACACTCTCCCTCTCTCTCTCTCTCTCACTCTCACTCTCTCACACTCTCTCCCTCTCTCACACTCTCTCTCTCTCTCTCTCACTCTCTCTCTCTCTCTCTCACTCTCTGCCGCCTCTCTCTCTCCACCTCTCACACTCTCTCACACTCTCCCACTCTCTCACACTCTCCCTCTCTCTCCCTCTCTCTCTCTCTCTCTCTCTCTCTCTCTCTCTCACACACTCTCCCTCTCTCTCTCCCTCACACTCTCCCTCTCTCTCACCCTGACACTCTCTCTCACATACACTCTCTCTCACACTCTCCCTCTATCTCCTCCCTCCTCTCTCTCTCTCTCTCTCGCTCTCTCCCTCCAGGTGGTGCAGGACTGGAAGTTTGTGGCTCAGGTGTTGGACAGGATCTTATTGTGGGTGTTCCTCACTGTCTCCATACTGGGTACCATCCTCATCTTCACTCCAGCCATCACTTTGTACCTGACCACCCCCCCATTCAACACATAGACCCTACCCCCTACATCCTACAACATATAATCACTAGACCCTAACCCCTACACCCTAACCCCTACAACACATAATCACTAGACCCTAAACCTTACACCCTAACCCCTACATCCTACAACATATAATCACTAGACCCTAACCCTCACACCCTAACCCCTACAACACATAATCACTAGACCCTAACCCCTACACCAGGGCTGTTCAATGTCGGTCCTGGAGGGCCCAAACACTTCTGGTTTTCATCTTCTCCATCTAATAAGGGACTAGTTCAGACCTGGGACACCAGGTGAGTGCAACTGACTGGAATTGAACAGCCCTGCTCTACACCCTAAGCCCTACACCCTAAACCCTACACCCTGCCTACATCAGGGGTATTCAAATCTTACGAGGTCCGGAGTACTGCTTGTTTTCAGATTTTTATTTGAGGGCTCTACTCCCTAACCCAGTGTTTCCCAATCCTGGTCCTAGGGACCCAGAAGGGTGCACATTGTGGATTTTTCCCCAGCACCAACACACCTGATTCCACTAATCAGGTTTGCAGTGTGTTGGTGCCAGTAGTGTAAAGTACTTAAGTCAAAATACTGGTTGGTGCTGGGGCCAGGACCGGATCAGGAAACACTGTCCTAACCCCTACATCTCTACACCCTACATCTTAACCCCTACACCTTAACCCCTATATCTTAACCCCTACACCCTACATCCCAACCCCTACACCCCTACATCCCAACCCCTACACCCTACATCCCAACCCCTACACCCTACATCCTAACCCTTACACACTACATCCTAACCCCTACACCCTACATCCCAACTCCTACACCCTACATCCTAACCCCTACACCCTACATCCCAACCCCTACACCCTACATCCTAACTCCTACATCCTACATACTACACCCTACATCCTACATACTACACCCTACATCCCAACCCCTACATCCTACATCCTAACCCTTACACACTACATCCTAACCCCTACACCCTACATCCCAACCCCTACACCCTACATCCTAACCCCTACACCCTACATCCTAACCCCTACATCCTACATCCTAACCCTTACACACTACATCCCAACTTCTACACCCTATATCCCAACCCCTACACCCTACATCCTAACCCCTACACCCTACATCCCAACCCCTACACCCTACATCCTAACCCCTACACCCTACATCCTAACCCCTACATCCTACATCCTAACCCTTACACACTACATCCCAACTTCTACACCCTATATCCCAACCCCTACACCCTACATCCTAACTCCTACATCCTACATACTACATCCTACATACTACACCCTACATACTACACCCTACATCCTACACCCTACACCCTAACCCCTACACCCTACCATCCTCATCTCCTCAGATGTACCTTAGTGCCAGACATTGAAGATCCTGACCAAGTCCCCGACCACTGCTCTCAACACCTGCTAAGTACCGCACAGCCCCCCATCCCCAAGACCTCCACACCATATGCAACGGAGTTGGAATCTCTACCTTTTCTATAGCGTGATTGGCTACGACGCTGGGGGTCAAGAGGGGGGTCATGTGTATTTACGAGGCAGAGGATCCCTGGTTGGTTGGAGCCCAGCGCCAAGGGACATGGGAGGAAGCTATACTGTGACACTTGTTACACAACTCCAAGCTTTACCCCAACTCTAGCCCCAGTCACCAACCCCTGACCCCTAACCCCTGACCCTAAAGATCGCCCTCCAAATTTTCCTTTGGCAGAATCTAAGTCTATCGTGACCTCTTCACCCTTGAAGCCCTAACCCATGACCCCTAACCCCTATACTTGCAAGTGGAATTTAACTTTCTCGTCCTAAAATACACCACGTAATGTAATTATGACTACTGTACATCATCACTGATAGCCTGGGTACCAGTCTGTTTGTGCTAACGTTCCACTCCTCGTCATGTCTGTTTGGCACATGACAACGAGTACACGGAGTGGAATGTTAGCACAAAACAGATCTGGGTTTCAGGCTACATTACTAAAGGACTTCACCTCCAAACTGTACAACACATAGTCACTTGTTTACCTAACTATATACAACGTAGCCTGAGTGCCAGTCTGTTTGTGCCATCACTCTAAATCCTCCTCACCCATCGTCATGCCAATTGGCTAGCCTGGTCCTAGATCTGTTTGTGCCATGATTCCAACTCGAGGAGTAGCACAAACAGATCTGGGACCAGGCTACAAATTGGCTTGCAGTGACGGTAGTGGAGTTGTCAAGAGCACAAACAGATCTGGGACCAGCCTAACTATAACGTGCACCTGTTGTTCACTTGGATTCAAGCCAAACACTTTGGTTTACAACTCAGAACTCCAAGCACTGTGACATACATGTACATAGGACTACAAGCAATAACCAAGCCCCTGATATCTTATACCAAATCTCTATGTTATTATTTCAATATATTTATGTCGGTTCACATTAGAAATGTACAAAGTCACCTGCCTGCTAAATGTTCTTACTCTTTCCTGTCGTCAGTCAGCACATACCAACGACACATTCGGGATTCTTCTTATGCACAATGTCACACACACACACACACACACACACACACACACACACACACACACACACACACACACACACACACACACACACACACACACACACACACACACACACATTCTCTAGCTCTCTTTCTTTCACATGTTGCAACTTGTTGTGTGATATTGTATTGGAAATAAACCCGGTCAATGTAATGGTCTCATGTGTTTAACTAAATCCTATTGAACAACACAATGGCTGATCAACTATTTGATTGCAATGTTCCTTTCCCACCACAAGGTGGCCACAGTTATCACATTTTCATATTTACACCAGCAGAGGGCAGCAAAGACAAAGGTAAGGAGTTTGTCCATTTATAGCTTAGTAAAGTTGGGACGGACAGTGGCACATTACTATGGTGTCTTTTTCTATGGTGTCTATTTCTATAGTGGCTATTTCTATGATGGCTATTTCTTTGATGGCTATTTCTATGATGGCTATTTCTTTGATGGCTATTTCTATGGTGGCTATTTCTATGATGGCTATTTCTTTGATGGCTATTTCTATGATGGCTATTTCTTTGATGGCTATTTCTTTGATGTCTATTTCTATGCTGTCTATGTCTATGATGGCTATTTCTTTGATGTCTATGATGGCTATTTCTATAGTGTCTTATCTGTATTCCTATTTCCATGATCATCTTTTAGTCATAATAATTACACTGAGATGTTAGTTTGGGGGAATGTTTTACTTTTACAATACTATCTTCAGCATATTGAATGATTTGGGACTACTTGAGGATTTGAAGTGTGTCATGTTAATATGATCGAAGGAGGGATGGACTCCATCTTGTCTCTATCCCTCTGTCTCCTGTATCTGAGTAGTCTGACATCAACCTACTGTTTAATGTTCCATGCTGGAGATCTGAGTCAGGGAGACAGGCGTGTGTGTGTGTGTGTGTGTGTGTGTGCACCTCTAGATATTCCTAGCTGTCAACCCCTCTTCCATAATTACGCGGCAGACGCCTCAGTCTTTCCAACAAAACTCATTGATATTTCATAAACAACCTCTCTGCAACGCTGTTCTACATAACTAGGCCTGGAGAAGGAATACACATATGACAGTTAGTCTGTTGTTTCAGGCTGGGATGTAGTTTGTTGCATGTCACCCACAGTAACAATCCACCTGTGGTAAAGAATCATGATCTGATACAGGAAGATATGGAAGACAGAGTGTCTGTCTGTCTGCCTTTCTGCCTGTCTGCCTGCCTCTCTGTCTGTCTGACTGTCTGCCTGACTGTCTGTCTGTATGTCTATCTCCCTGTCTGTCTGTGTCTTGTCTGTCACTCTGTTTGTCTGTCTGTCACTCTGTTTGTCTGTCTGTAGCACACACACACGCGGGTACACACACACCCTGTCACTGCTCTAGACATGTTTCTGACTGTCAGTGTTTCAGAGAGAGAGAGAGGGATTCTGAGCGAGCAGGTGTGGGTGGCAGCAGAGAAGTGATACTATTAGATGGTCCAGAAAGGCTGTCTTCAGGGTGAACAAGGTCAGTCTCATTTCAGAGTCACTGTCTGCAGTCTGCCTGGCTGCTGTGGTGACCTCCTCTCCAAGACGTCTTTTCCAGGGCTCGAAAAATAAATTTCTTTCCTCCATTCCTCTATTTTGCCTTTTGTGTGGATTGTGTGTGAAGTCTTTCGAGGTCCTGAAAATGTCATTTATTTATTTTGCAATCATTTATACTTTATTTCACATAACATTGATCCTATTGAGATAACATTTTATTTTGAAGGGAGGCCTGCGCTGTCCAGATATTGTCGGGAATTCCCTTATTTAACTCTTGTTTTAAGAGATCTTGAAATGTAAATGAAAAAGCATGTCATTAACCATCCAGGCCTTAGAAGATGTCCCTATTTCTACAACAACATCCAGACAATCCACGTCAAGAAGAAGGTAGGTTATATTGCGATAATGTACTGATCTGCTGACCTAACAGAGACAAGGTTTAAGAAGACGCGGCTGGTATGCAAGTCCTAATAATGAGCCAAATCATCATGTACTGTAAGTCCTCTCCAATGGCCCTCAAGTCTCTCCTTAAGCTCTTCAGTTCAGTCCCAAATGCAACCTTATTTTCTATAGTGCCCGGTCAAATGAAGTGCATTGCATAGGGATTAGGGTACAGTATGGGATGTAGCCTCCGTCGGCCCAGCCGCGGGGGCGCTGATGTGATGCTAGGTGATGGCGAGCCGCTTGTACATGCAGGGTGAGACCAGACAGAACTGAAGCAGCACTTTGTACAGGCAGAGGAGGTCCGAGGATGAATGCTCCGCTGATGATGGGAGACATTTGTGCAATACTTGTGGATGTAGACTGAGACAAAAGAAAGAAAGGGAAGAGAGAGAGGAAGGGAGAGACAGGGAGACGGGCAGAGAGAGGGGGAGAGAGAGGGAGGGGGAGACAGGGAGACGGGCAGAGAGAGGGGGAGAGAGAGGGAGGGGGAGACAGGGAGACGGGCAGAGAGAGGGGGAGAGAGAGGGAGGGGGAGACAGGGAGACGGGCAGAGAGAGGGGGAGAGAGAGGGAGGGGGAGACAGGGAGACGGGCAGAGAGAGGGGGGGAGACAGGGAGACTGGCAGAGAGAGGGGGAGAGAGAGGGAGGGGGAGACAGGGAGACGGGCAGAGAGAGGGGGAGAGAGAGGGAGGGGGAGACAGGGAGACGGGCAGAGAGAGGGGGAGAGAGAGGGAGGGGGAGACAGGGAGACGGGCAGAGAGAGGGGGAGAGAGAGGGAGGGGGAGACAGGGAGACGGGCAGAGAGAGGGGGAGAGAGAGGGAGGGGGAGACAGGGAGACGGGCAGAGAGAGGGGGAGAGAGAGGGAGGGGGAGACAGGGAGACAGGGGCAGAGAGAGGGGGAGAGAGAGGCAGAGAGAGGGGGAGAGAGAGGGAGGGGGAGATAGAAAGATAGATAGAAGGAATGGAGATATGGTAAATATGGAATTGAGGGGAAGATTTTAAGAAAGATAGGGGAAGAAACCCAGTGGGGATAAACTGGATGAATCAATGTTGTTTCCATATCTTTGTTCCTGTACACAAGAAAGCAAATGACTATTGCCCCATAGCACTTCTGTCATAATGAAGTGCTTTGAGAGGCTAGTTAAGGATCACATCACCTCTACCTTACCTGACATCCTAGACCCCCTTCAATTTGCTTACCGCCCCAAAAGATCCACAGACGATGCAATCGCACTGCACACTGCCCTAACCCATCTGGACAAGAGGAATACCGACGTCAGAATGCTGTTGATGGACTATAGCTCAGCCTTCAACACATATTACCCTCCAAGCTCATCTGAACCCCGCCCTGTGCAACTGGGTCCTGGACTTTCTGACGGGCCGCCCACAGGTGGTGAAGGTAGGAAACAACACCTCCACTATGCTGATCCTCAACACAGGGGCCCCACAAGGGTGCGTGCCCTCCTTTACTCCCTGTTCACCCATGACTGCGTGGTCACGCATGTCTCCAACTCAATCATTAAGTTTGCAGACGACACTACAGTAGTAGGCCTGACTACCAACACTGATGAGACAGCCTACATGGAGGAGGTGAGGGTCCTGGCAGAGTAGTGTCAGGAAAATAACCCCTCCCTCAAAAACACAAAGGAGCTGATCGTGGACTTCAGGAAACAGCAGAGGGAGCAGCCCCCTATCCACGTCAATGGGACCGTAGCGGAGAAGGTGGAAGCTTAATGTTCCTCGGCGTACACATCACTGACATTCTGAAATGTTCCACCCACATAGACATTGTGGTGAAGAAGGCACAACAGCACCTCTTCAACATCAGGAGGCTGAAGAAATTTGACTTGGCCCCTAAGACATTACATTTTACATTTTAGTCATTTAGCAGACGCTCTTATCCAGAGCATACATTTCATACAATTTCATACATTTTTTTTCTGTGCTGGACCCCCGTGGGAATCGAACCCACAACCCTGGCGTTGCAAACACCATGCTCTACCAACTGAGCTACGTCAAAATAACGTACACAAACGTTTACAGATGCACAATTGAGAGCATCCTGTCAGGCTGTATCACCGCCTGGTACGACAATTGCACCGCCCTGCAACCACAGGGCTCTCCAGAGGGTGATGCGGTCTGCCCAACGCATCACCAGGGGGACACTGCCTGCCCTCCAGGACACCTACAGCACCCGAGGTCACAGGAAGGCCAAAAAGATCATCAAAGACATCAACAACCTGAGCCACGGACTGTTCATTGTGCTATCATCCAGAAGGTGAGGTCAGTACAGGTGCATCAAAGCTGGGACCGAGAGACTGAAAAACAGCCTCTTTATCAAGGCCATCAGACTGTTAAACAACCATCACTAGCGGCTACCACCTAGTTACTTAAACCTACACCTTAGAGACTGCTGCCCTATATACATAGACATGGAATCACTGGTCACTTTAATAATGGAACACTAGTCTCTTTAATAATGTTTACATAGTGCTTTACTCATATGTATAGACTGTATTCTATTCTACGTTATAAACTGGGTGGTTTGAACCCTGAATACTGATTGGCTGACAGCCGTGGTATATCAGACCGTATACCACAGGTATGACAAAACATTTGTTTTTCCTGCTATAATTACTTTGGTAACCAGTTTATAATAGCAATAAGGCACCTCGGAGGTTTGTGGTATATGGGCAATATACCACAGCTAAAGGCTGTATCCAGGCACTCCACGTTGCGTCATGGCTAAGAACAGCCCTTAGCCGTGGTATATTGGCCATATACCACAAACCCCCAAGGTGCCTTATTGCTTAAGAATTTTAGTCAATGCCACATTGACTAAAATTGCTCGTCCTAATATTTATATATTTTTTTATTCTATTATTTAACTTTTAGATGTGTGTATTGTTGTGAATTGTTAGATACTACTGCACTATTGGAGCTAGGAACACAAGCATTTCACTACACCTGCAATAACATCTGCTAAATATGTGTACGTGACCAATAAAATAACATTTGATTTGATTTCACATAAGAAATGAAATGTAATGATGTTGAATCAACGTGGAAAACTGATTGGATTTGCAAAAATTCTTCAAAGTAAGGGACTTTTGTATTTTTTTTACCCGACGTAGAGCCTAAATGCAATGACATGGTGACTTTTTGGTTGTTGTATTGTTTGTATATCATTGTATTTTATATTTGTGCGACTGTCCTTGTCAGTGCATCAGTGTTTTGTTACTGGTCATGTTTTTATGTGGACCCCAGGAAGAGCCCTGCAGCTGCTGCTTCTGCAAAGGGCTAATGGGGATTCAAATCAACCAATAAACAAAGCACCCTGTTGTTGTGACCTATGGGCGCGTTCCTGGCACAAGCCATATTTTTAAACGGCTGGATCGGCATTTTAACTATTAGTTAACCACATCATATGTTATAGCAATCTGTCAGTTGATGACACAGCGATGACGTAGCACTGGTTGACGCGTGCAACGTTTGAGCAGCGGAACGCGACCGATTTACCAAGAGGGCACACTGGCATGCACTGTCACAGCTGGTTGTGTCACCCAGCATCAACTGACAGGAGAACGGTGCTTGTGGCTTTCCAGTCCATCGTGATCGCAAACGGGGTGAATTGCCTGACCTGTGGAGCAAATGTTTAACCCCGCGTCCGGAGTTCCTTACTAAATAAATACAGAGTGAAAGGGAATGAATGAGAAAAGGCAACGACAGAGAGAGAATCATTTGTGCTTCTGCGTTTGAGTTTAGTGAAGTTGTGACAGTTTACAAACGCTAAATGGATTTCCACTTCCATTGCACTCTCTAACAACGTATGAGAGAGAGAGGAACAGAGAGAGAGAGAGAGTGAGAGAGGGTGAGCGCCAGCGTCTGTCAGAAGAGTCGCAGCGTCCTCCTCGAGCAGAAGTTTGATCTCTGCGCGCAGAAGAAGGATTCTAATTCCACAAGTACGATGCGTCATCGGAAGTGTTTTGGATATGTATGTACCGCTGTTTACCTGTGGACGGCGTTCTGCTTTAAAGGTAAGTAGGCACATGTATATATTTAGCATATTTTACGCAGAAAGAAACAACTGTCAGTGCATAGAAGTCTATTGAGAGATTACAATTAAACACCCATCGGTATCGTGATATTTACATCAATAACTGGTCATTCCATTTGCCTATGCCATTTGTGCACTATAAAATAAATACATAAACCAAATTAATAGGATACTTGTATATTATTTAATTGTATGGTAATACTTTTAAAGAAAATAATGGAACGTAATGAAAAAAAGTGGGAAAACAATGGTATTGACCTGATCCAGAGATGTTCCCGAATTGCGAAACATGTAGAAGTGAGTAACACAGATGTTATCATAATGAAGGCTATCCATCTCACGACCTGTCGATTTAGAGCTGTCAAATCCTTCCTCGTCTCCGGCACCCTGACCTCCTTAATACTCCGGTAACATCTGTTGTGTGTGTGTGTGTGTGTGTGTGAAAGAGCTGGGGCGGGGAGGCACAGGCACGCGCTAAAACCAATATCCCGAGAGGGAGCAATATCCTAGATCTCAGCCAGAGCACGATCATCTGGCAGGACTGGATTGAGGAATCCATGCCAAGAGGTCCGGGATCGAGAGAGGGAAACATTAAACACTATTTTATGTTTAGACCATCGGCTACATTTCGTTTTTCATGTAGGCCTTTTAATTGATCCATTTGAGTTCATTCGATTTATATTGATTTATTTTACACTCCATTCCCTACCTAGGCTGGGTCAGTCCCAAAATGCGCCCTATTCCCTCTGGTCTAAAGTAGTGCACTACATAGGGAATAGGGCTCTGGTCTAAAGTAGTGCACAATATAGGGAATAAGGCTCTGGTCTAAGGTAATGCACTATATAGGTAATAAGGCTCTGGTCTAAAGTAGTGCATTATATAGGGAATATGGTGCAATTTGGGACACATTAGGCACCTAAAAATGTTCTACCCCCAAAACATAATACTGATAAACAATTAATCAAATGACCACCAGGACTATTTGCACTGACTCTACCAACACACTCACTAGACTCTACCCACACACTCACTAGACTCTACCCACACACTCACTAGACTCTACCCACACACTCACTAGACTCTACCCACACACTCACTGGACTCTACCCACACACTCACTGGACTCTACCCACACACTCACTAGACTCTACCCACACACTCACTAGACTCTACTCACACACTCACTAGACTCTACCCACACGCTCACTAGACTCTACCCACACGCTCACTAGACTCTACCCACACGCTCACTAGACTCTACCCACACGCTCACTAGACTCTACCCACACGCTCACTAGACTCTACCCACACGCTCACTCGACTCTACCCACACGCTCACTAGACTCTACCCACACGCTCACTAGACTCTACCCACACGCTCACTAGACTCTACCAACACGCTCACTAGACTCTACCCACACGCTCACTAGACTCTACCCACACGCTCACTAGACTCTACCCACACGCTCACTAGACTCTACCCACACGCTCACTAGACTCTACCCACACGCTCACTAGACTCTACCAACACGCTCACTAGACTCTACCCACACACTCACTAGACTCTACCCACACACTCACTAGACTCTACCCACACGCTCACTAGACTCTACCCACACACTCACTAGACTCTACCCACACACTCACTAGACTCTACCCACACACTCACTGGACTCTACCCACACACTCACTGGACTCTACGCACACACTCACTGGACTCTACCCACACACTCACTGGACTCTACCCACACACTCACTGGACTCTACCCACACACTCACTGGACTCTACCCACACACTCACTGGACTCTACCCACACGCTCACTAGACTCTACCCACACACTCACTAGACTCTACCCACACACTCACTAGACTCTACCCACACACTCACTGGACTCTACCCACACACTCACTGGACTCTACCCACACGCTCACTGGACTCTACCCACACGCTCACTAGACTCTACCCACACACTCACTAGACTCTACCCACACACTCACTAGACTCTACCCACACACTCACTGGACTCTACCCACACACTCACTGGACTCTACGCCACACACTCACTGGACTCTACCCACACACTCACTGGACTCTACCCACACACTCACTGGACTCTACCCACACACTCACTGGACTCTACCCACACACTCACTGGACTCTACCCACACACTCACTGGACTCTACCCACACACTCACTGGACTCTACCCACACACTCACTGGACTCTACCCACACACTCACTGGACTCTACCCACACACTCACTGGACTCTACCCACACACTCACTAGACTCTACGCACACACTCACTAGACTCTACGCACACACTCACTAGACTCTACGCACACACTCACTAGACTCTACCCACACACTCACTAGACTCTACCCACACACTCACTGGACTCTACGCACACACTCACTAGACTCTACCCACACACTCACTAGACTCTACCCACACACTCACTAGACTCTACCCACACACTCACTAGACTCTACCCACACACTCACTAGACTCTACCCACACACTCACTAGACTCTACCCACACACTCACTAGACTCTACCCACACACTCACTAGACTCTACCCACACACTCACTAGACTCTACCCACACACTCACTAGACTCTACCCACACACTCACTGGACTCTACCCACACACTCACTAGACTCTACCCACACACTCACTGGACTCTACCCACACACTCACTGGACTCTACCCACACACTCACTGGACTCTACCCACACACTCACTAGACTCTACCCACACACTCACTGGACTCTACGCACAGTCTTACTGGACTCTACCCACAGTCTCACTGGACTCTACCCACAGTCTCACTGGACTCTACCCACACACACACACTGGACTCTACCCACACACACACACTGGACTCTACCCACACACACACACTGGACTCTACCCACACACTCACTAGACTCTACCCACACACTCACTAGACTCTACCCACACACTCACTGGACTCTACCCACACACACACACTGGACTCTACCCACACACACACACTGGACTCTACCCACACACACACACTGGACTCTACCCACACACTCACTAGACTCTACCCACACACTCACACATACTGACACTCCAACATACACACACACTACATAGGCTCACACACACATTACATACACTCACACTCACACACACAGAAAACACACACACTACATACGCTCACACACACAAAACACACACATACATATTGACTCCACACACACACACACACACACACACACACACACACACACACACACACACACACACACACACTACATATTGCCTCCACACACACACACACACTTTCACCCTCTCCATTCTCTGCTGTTACTCTGTTTAAATCTGTCCTGATTGCCTAGTCCCGTTCACCCTTACCTACATGTACATATTTGATCACACGTGCGGAACACAACAAGTGTAGGCTTTACCATGAAATGCTTCCTGACCAGCCCTTAACCTACACACACACTGACACACACAGCCAAAGACACCACCACGTCTGGCAAAAGCAGTCTGTTGTCAATCATCAATACGGCTGTAGAGTTGAGGATTCCCTCCATGAACCTGTGATAGCCAGTGGACTCTGAGAGTTGAGGATTCCCTCCATGAACCTGTGATATCCAGTGGACTCTGAGAGTTGAGGATTCCCTCCATGAACCTGTGATAGCCAGTGGACTCTGAGAGTTGAGGATTCCCTCCATGAACCTGTGATAGCCAGTGGACTCTGAGAGTTGAGGATTCCCTCCATGAACCTGGGATAGCCAGTGGACTCTGAGAGTTGAGGATTCCCTCCATGAACCTGTGATATCCAGTGGACTCTGAGAGTTGAGGATTCCCTCCATGAACCTGTGATAGCCAGTGGACTCTGAGAGTTGAGGATTCCCTCCATGAACCTGTGATAGCCAGTGGACTCTGAGAGTTGAGGATTCCCTCCATGAACCTGGGATAGCCAGTGGACTCTGAGAGTTGAGGATTCCCTCCATGAACCTGTGATAGCCAGTGGACTCTGAGAGTTGAGGATTTGAGGGATTGTTGGTTTAGTATGTTGTACCTCACCTTAGCCTTTTGAACCAACCTCCATCCATCATACACAGGAATCACCATTACGGTATCCAATGATCTTTCTGTCTACTGTGAGACGGATCTGAACGTTTTTAAAATCACCTCCAATCTCTCTCAAGGTTATGACTGACTGGCCCTCAATTACACCTTTTCTGGGGTCTGAAATCAAAAGTTTGTCCAATTATTTTGTATTTTGGAAGTACGATTCAAAGTGCGTATTTCCTGCTTTCTGTTGTGAAGATTGTGTAATATCAATTAGAAGAATGTTGTCAGCCTCAATCTTCACTAAATTATAAATATTGACACCATGTATTTTATCAGTAAATGATAAATATTGACACCATGTATTTTATCAGTAAATGATAAATATTGACACCATGTATTTTATCAGTAAATTTTAAATATTGACACCATGTATTTTATCAGTAAATGATAAATATTGACACCATGTATTTTATCAGTCAATGATAAATATTGACACCATGTATTTTATCAGTAAATGATAAATATTGACACCATGTATTTTATCAGTAAATGATAAATATTGACACCATGTATTTTAGCAGTAAATGATAAATATTGACACCATGTATTTTAGCAGTAAATGATAAATATTGACACCATGTATTTTAGATGGAATCAGGCAGAAGGTTTGGATTGTTACATTTGTTTTATTTTGTCAATAAAACGTTTTAGGTTGAACGATACAGCAGCTAAATCTATTGATATTCTTATTGTCTGTGACCCCACCCCCTTGTTATTGGTTCTTCTTAATGTCTGTGACCCCACCCCCTTGTTATTGGTTCTTCTTATTGTCTGTGACCCCACCCCCTTGTTATTGGTTCTTCTTAATGTCTGTGACCCCGCCCCCTTGTTATTGGTTCTTCTTATTGTCTGTGACCCCACCCCCTTGTTATTGGTTCTTCTTAATGTCTGTGACCCCACCCCCTTGTTATTGGTTCTTCTTAATGTCTGTGACCCCGCCCCCTTGTTATTGGTTCTTCTTAATGTCTGTGACCCCACCCCCTTGTTATTGGTTCTTCTTAATGTCTGTGACCCCGCCCCCTTGTTATTGGTTCTTCTTAATGTCTGTGACCCCACCCCCTTGTTATTGGTTCTTCTTAATGTCTGTGACCCCACCCCCTTGTTATTGGTTCTTCTTAATGTCTGTGACCCCACCCCCTTGTTATTGGTTCTTCTTAATGTCTGTGACCCCCCCCCCCCCCTTGTTATTGGTTCTTCTTAATGTCTGTGACCCCCCCCCCCCCCCTTGTTATTGGTTCTTCTTAATGTTTGTGACCCCACCCCCTTGTTATTGGTTCTTCTTAATGTCTGTGACCACACCCCCTTGTTATTGGTTCTTCTTAATGTCTGTGACCCCACCCCCTTGTTATTGGTTCTTCTTAATGTCTGTGACCACACCCCCTTGTTATTGGTTCTTCTTAATGTCTGTGACCACACCCCCTTGTTATTGGTTCTTCTTAATGTTTGTGACCCCACCCCCTTGTTATTGGTTCTTCTTAATGTCTGTGACCCCACCCCCTTGTTATTGGTTCTTCTTAATGTCTGTGACCCCACCCCCTTGTTATTGGTTCTTCTTAATGTCTGTGACCCCACCCCCTTGTTATTGGTTCTTCTTAATGTCTGTGACCCCACCCCCTTGTTATTGGTTCTTCTTAATGTCTGTGACCCCACCCCCTTGTTATTGGTTCTTCTTAATGTCTGTGACCCCACCCCCTTGTTATTGGTTCTTCTTAATGTCTGTGACCACACCCCCTTGTTATTGGTTCTTCTTAATGTCTGTGACCCCACCCCCTTGTTATTGGTTCTTCTTAATGTCTGTGACCCCACCCCCTTGTTATTGGTTCTTCTTAATGTCTGTGACCCCACCCCCTTGTTATTGGTTCCCGTTCTGATCTTGTCTGCATACCAAATGGAACCCTATTTCCTTTATAGTGCACTACTTTTGACAAGGGCCCATAGGTGGACAAGAACCCTATTCTGGTCAGAGGTTACGGTACTGCACTATATAGGGAATAGGGTGCCATTTGGAACACATTTCCTGGTTTGGCTCTCCCTGGTGATATCTGATTCTGAAATTAGTTTTTTACAATGAGATTCTGGAACCATTTTTAGGAGATTCTCATCCTTCTCAGAATAGTTCTAATGGTGTTGTTCTGTTCTCTGTTTTGTTAGTCAATGAAAAGAAAGAACTACAGAAGTTAATAGCAGGTTTATAGGGTTGTCTTCTCTGAGCCTCAACTTGTGGGGATTTGAAACATGTCGAGTTGGTCTTTTAGTTACAATGATGTCCCTTGCTTTTTGTTGTTGTATAAAACAACACACTGTAAAGAGGTTACGCAACACTTTCTAGGATGGAGGGAAGCCCAAACTGGTATCCTGGAATCTCTGGTGGTTGTTTATTCCCCGTCAGTGATGAAAAGCTGCTTGGGTTTAACCCGTAACCTCTGACCTCTGAGAGATCTGTGATGGATTTAATTTAGATGGAAATATCTCAGCTTAGTGACTGGCCTCAGGGCTTTAGACAGATGTGGTGTGGTGTGTCTTGGATATGACATGTAAAGGGTCAGTTAAACCGTGATGTTGAACATGTATGACTCATGTTATGGTGTTTTAGCTGAGCCATACAGTGTGTTATTATGAGAGGTTTACACAGCAATGAACCCCATACACTTCCCATATGTATCCTGACTCCCATATCTGCTTCTGCTACAGTATATTGTTAACTCCTTAACACTCAGTTTGTTTGGTGTGACAATGACATACAGTGCATTCAGAAAGTATCCAGACCCCTTGACCTTTTCCACATTTTGTTGCTTTACAGACTTATTCTAAAATGTATTCAATTGTTTTTTTTCCCCTCATCAATCTACACACAATACCCCTTAGGGACAAAGCAAAAACTGTTTTTTAGAAATGTTTGCAAATGTATTAAAAATAGAAAACTTACATAAGTATTCATACCTTTGGCAGCGATGACAGCCTCAAGTCTTCTTGGGTATGACTCTACAAGCTTGGCATTCCTGTATTTGGGGAGTTTCTCCCATTCTTCTCTTTAGATCCTCTCAAGTTCTGTCAGGTTGGATGGGGAGCGTTGCTGCACAGCTATTTTCAGGTCTCTCCAGAGATGTTCGATCGGGTTCAAGTCTGGGCTCTGGCTGGGCTCTCAAGGACATACAGCGACTTGTCCCGAAGCCACTTCTGTGTGTCTTAGCTGTGTGCTTAGAGTCGTTGTCCTGTTGGAAGGTGAACCTCGCTCTGGAGCAGGATTTCATCAAGGATCTGTCTGTACTTTGCTCGATTCATCTTTGCCTCAAGCCTGATTAGTCTCCCAGTTCCTGCCGCTGAAAAACATCCCCACAGCATGATGCTGCCACCAGCATGCTTCACCGTAGGGATGGTGCCAGGTTTCCTCCAGAAGTGACGCTTGGCATTCAGCCCAAAGAGTTCAATTTTGGTTTCATCAGACCAGATAATTTTGTTTCTCATGGTCTGAGAGTCTTTAGGTGCCTTTTGACAAACTCCAAGTGGGCTGTCATGTGCCTTTTACTGAGGAGTGGCTTCTGTCTGGCCACTCTACCGTAAAGGCCTACTTCCATTTAAGAATAATGGAGGCCACTGTGTTCTTGAGGACCTTCAATGCTGCAGAAAGGTTTTGGTACCCTTTCCCAGATCTGTGCCTCAACAAAATCCTGTCTCTGAGCTCTACGGACAATTCTTTCGACCTCATGGCTTGGTTTTTGCTCTGACATGCACTGTCAACCCTGGGACCTTATATAGACAGGTGTGTGCCTTTCCAAATCATGTCCAATCAATTGAATTTACCACAGGTTGGCTCCAATCAAGTTGTAGACACGTCTCAAGGATGATCAATGGAAACAGGATGCACCTGAGCTCAATTTTGAGTCTCATAGCAAATGGTCTGAATACTTATGTAAATAAGTTATTTATTTTTTCTATTTTTAATACATTTGCAAAAGAAATCGAAAAACCTGTTTTATCTTTGTCATTATGTGCTATTGTGTGTAGATTGCTGGAAAAAAAAGATTTTATCCATTTTAGAATAAGGCTGTAACGTAACAAAATGTGGAAAAAGTCAAGGGGTCTGAATACTTTCCAAAAGTACTGTATACAAGGGTTGTCACAAATGGAACTGGGACTAGGCTGACCTGGTAAAACCTCTGGGCCCCAGTTACATGCTATTTATCAGGTCATGTGGTGTGGAAACACTCCTGGCCCTGTGAGAGGATGACGCATCCCAACAACACCCTGTCTATGACTGCGTCTCAAAAGGCACCTTTATGTCGGTAATAGCCAGGCTGGCATTTACATCGCTGGTCTATAGTTGATCAACTCTTGTATGACATAGTGCTTTATCAAAGGTGGTCGGCCCACCACATCATAGCAACCCCTGTTTGTTAGACAGAGAATGTCAAGGCGTGATTTCCCTAGATGCGAGCGGCAGTCTTTCATGTTGACATTCTGGAGACAAATGAGTGTGATTCTGGATAATGGAATTCATTGCGGTCGTGTATGTACATTTTACACTGTGCCAAGCCTGAAACATGAGGTCTGGTGAATGAACAGAACATGTATCTTGTAGATTGTCATTTAGTTCAGCGGTTGGCCTGTCTAGACGTAACCATGGTGATTGCATTTAGAATGCGGTTGGGTAAAGAATGTATTCTCCATCTGATTTCACTAGCATCAACAACTATCATCATCTGACAGAATGGAAACATCTAGGGAATAACATATCACAGATGATCGTTGACGCTGTAACATTTGCCTGTTTAGATTGTTTTGGAAGGCAGCAGTGCACTTAAACTGGCTGCTTCATCATAACAATAGCCTCGTGCCCAATGAAATATTTTATTTTAGTACAACACAACTGAATGGTGTTGATCTAAGACGTTTCTCTCGTATGGCCATTGGAGTTATGAAGGGAACCTAATGCAGTGAAACTGAGAGACTAGAGCCATTTGTTGTAGGTGATTGTTTTGTAGTTCCTTGGCTATGTTGGTTGGTCTCTGATGGTGGATTGGTTTATGTAATAAACATTGTGAAATGATGTCACCATGAGGTGATAGTAGGAGGAGGAGAAGAGATGGAGGGAACGAGGGAGAAAGAGGAGGAGAGATGGGGGAAGGAGGAGGAGGAGAGATGGGGAAGGAGGAGGAGAAGAGATGGGGGAAGGAGGAGGAAAAGAGATGGGGGAAGGAGGAGGAAAAGAGAGAGGGAAAGGGGAGGAATCCTAAACTAGGTCCCTGGTTATATTACGTTACAGTGTATATACTGTGTCCCAAATAGCATCCTATTCGCTACATAGTGCAGTGTTTCTGAACAGAACCCTATGGGCCAATAGGGTGCCATTTGGGACGGGGCCCACCAGTGTATAATCCTGCCCTATTTTTTTGCCTTTATGACCTGGTTATGAGCCAGGGATTTTCATCTCTGAAGTACACAACAAACGTCCAAAGGCTGCATCCGAAAAGGCCCCCTATTCCATTAATAGTGCACTACTTTTGACTAGGTGCAATTTGGGACGCCCTCAGACTTTCACAGAAATCACATTAGGTGATTTAATATTAACAAAGAGACAGGATTTCCTGTTACTCTCTGATTCAATCTGGTTCACTAGAACAGTCTAGGATGTTGCTTTAATCCAGACAAGGTCATGGTTATTCATTTATTTATGACAGCAAATGTGTGTATTCAAGCTAATCCTGTATTCATCTAATGTACTTTTCAATACGTGTTCCCTGAATATAGTAGCGACCTTGACCCAACACCTAGCGACCTAGCCAAGAGGTTCAGATCTCTTGGCGTTACAGCTATAGTAAGGTGCTGGGTTGACAATCTCAAGGTCCCAGGTTCCAGCCCTGGTTTGGACTGACTTCGCTACAATATTGACAAGTATAATGGGATAGATTGGGCTGAGGTACATCCCATAATACACCGTGATCTGAGACATAGGGCCTAGGCAGTGGTGTAAAAATACTTGAAAGTACTAGTACTTAAGTTCTTTGGGGGTGTATCTGTACTTTAAATGTGTATATATACTGTATATATATATATTTATTTATTTATTATTATAAAAACATTTTTTAACCCTTTTTCGTCATATCCAATTGGCAGTTACAGTCTTGTCCCATCGCTGCAACTCCCATATGGACTCGGGAGAGGCGAAAGGTCGAGAGCCGTGCGTCCTCCTGCTTCTTGACACTTGGCACGCTTAACCCGGAAGCCAGCCTCACCAATGTGTCGGAGGAAACACCGTCCAACTGGCAACCTGGTCAGCCTGCATGTTCCCGGCCCACCACAGGACTCGCTAGAGCACTATGGGACAAGGACATCCCAAACCCTTCCCTAACCCAGATGACGCTGAGACAATTTTGTGTCGCCTCAGGGGTTTCCAGGTCGCAGCCAACTGCGACACAGTCCGGTATGGGACCAGGATATGTAGTAACGCAGCTAAGGCTGTGATGCAGTGCCTTAGACCGCTGCCTTAGACCGCTGTGATGCAGTGCCTTAGACCGCTGCCTTAGACCGCTGCCTTAGACCGCTGCCTTAGACCGCTGTGATGCAGTGCCTTAGACCGCTGCCTTAGACCGCTGCCTTAGACCACTGCCTTAGACCACTGCCTTAGACTGCTGTGATGCAGTGCCTTAGACCACTGTGATGCAGTGCCTTAGACCGCTGTGATGCAGTGCCTTAGACCGCTGTGATGCAGTGCCTTAGACCGCTGTGATGCAGTGCCTTAGACCGCTGTGATGCAGTGCCTTAGACCGCTGTGATGCAGTGCCTTAGACCACTGTGATGCAGTGCCTTAGACCGCTGTGATGCAGTGCCTTAGACCACTGCACTTCTAGGGAGGCCTACTATATATATATTTTTTTTAACTTTTACTTCACTACATTCCTAAAGAAAATGATGTACTTTTTACTCCATACATTTTCCCATAACAGGAAAATAGTCCAATTCACTCACTTATCAAGAGATAAGGTCATCCATCCTGCCTCTGATCTGACAGACTCACTAAGCACATATGCTTGGTTTGTAAATGAGGTCTGAGTGTTGGACTGTGCCCCCTGGCTATCCGTACATTAAAATAACAAGAAAATGGTGCTGTCTGGTTTGCTTAATATAAGGAATTTGAAATGATTTATACTTTTACTTTAACTTTTGATACTTAAGTATATTTTAGCAATTACATTTACCTGTGATACTTAAGTATATTTAAAAGAAAATACTTTTACTCAAATAGTATTTTACTGGGCGACTCACTTTTTTACGTGAGTCACTTTCTATTACGGTATCTTTACTTTCACTCAGTATGACGACTGGTTACTTTTCCACCACTGGACCTAGATGAAAGGAGGGACATAAATTCAGTTCAGTATCATCAGAACGTCTTCTGTGATGAAGTATCATTAAAGAACAGGTCGTTACAAAGATGATATAAGACGATAAGACATCTTTCCAATCATCAGACAAGACAGTTTTATTGGGTGAATGAATGTGGCCTTCATCCTGTTACTTGAGATGTTGCATGATATAACAGTGTGCTTGTGTTTCCATAATGGCTGATTAGACCTTGTAAGGTCTTGTCTGTGTGGGTATAATAATCCTTAGTAACAGGCTTCAACGACGGGAAAGCATTCATGTCAAAGGGCTCTATAGGGAAAAGTATGTCATTGTGTGCACAGAAAGACAGGCCGCATGTAACAATCCTTAACTATATGACATGTATTCTACACACACACACACACACGTTATGTTCTTCTATCCTTGTGGGGACCTAAAATTAATTTACATTCAAAATCCTATTTTACCTAACCCTACACCTAACTCCTACACCTAACTCCTAAACCTAACCACTAACCCTAATTCTAACCCTAATTCTATCCCCTAACCCTAATTCTATCCCCTAACCCTAATTCTAACCCCTAACCCTAATTCTAACCCTAAACTTAACCCCTAATCTTAAAATTAACTTTGTCCTCATGGGGATGTGGGAAAAGTCCCCATGAGGGAGCCTTGCCTTGTTTTATTATTCTTGTGGGGAATTGTGGCCATTTTTGGTCCCCACAAGGATAGAAGAACAAGACCACACATACACTTTTACATACTATTCATTTGACATACTATTTCATCATATACACATGCCATATTACATAGCATTACACACTGTCTACGCACACACTGCTGAACCTGTGTAGATAGACGGACTCACACTGCTGAACCCGTGTAGATAGATGGACTCACACTGCTGAACCTGTGTAGATAGATGGACTCACACTGCTGAACCCGTGTAGATAGATGGACTCACACTGCTGAACCCGTGTAGATAGATGGACTCACACTGCTGAACCTGTGTAGATAGATGGACTCACACTGCTGAACCTGTGTAGATAGATGGACTCACACTGCTGAACCTGTGTAGATAGATGGACTCACACTGCTGAACCCGTGTAGATAGATGGACTCACACTGCTGAACCCGTGTAGATAGATGGACTCACACTGCTGAACCCGTGTAGATAGATGGACTCACACTGCTGAACCCGTGTAGATAGATGGACTCACACTGCTGAACCCGTGTAGATAGATGGACTCACACTGCTGAACCCGTGTAGATAGATGGACTCACACTGCTGAACCCGTGTAGATAGATGGACTCACACTGCTGAACCCGTGTAGATAGATGGACTCACACTGCTGAACCCGTGTAGATAGATGGACTCACACTGCTGAACCCGTGTAGATAGATGGACTCACACTGCTGAACCTGTGTAGATAGATGGACTCACACTGCTGAACCTGTGTAGATAGATGGACTCACACTGCTGAACCCGTGTAGATAGATGGACTCACACTGCTGAACCTGTGTAGATAGATGGACTCACACTGCTGAACCCGTGTAGATAGATGGACTCACACTGCTGAACCCGTGTAGATAGATGGACTCACACTGCTGAACCCGTGTAGATAGATGGACTCACACTGCTGAACCCGTGTAGATAGATGGACTCACACTGCTGAACCCGTGTAGATAGATGGACTCACACTGCTGAACCCGTGTAGATAGATGGACTCACACTGACTCCCATTCTAATAATAAGAGCACCTTGCCTTTTTAGGTCCTGATGCACTTAAACAAGTCATGCAAGCTGCTGATGAAGATATACACACACACACACACACACACTACTGAACCTGTTAAAATGCTCTGTGGAAGAAGCTTTTAACAGAAGTCTCTGGTGCCGTCTGGCCCAACGGCACCGCTGTGTTGAAGAAACACTGGGCTGCTTCCCAAATAGAAGCCTATTCCCTACACGGCACACTATAGGCCTGCCCTTGGTCAATGGTAGTGCACTATATAGGGACTAGAGTGCCATTTGGGAAGCAGTCCCTGTGTGTGTTAGCCTCAGTTTGACCCTCACAGACAAACACAGCCCAACCTACTAGTGTCCGTCTGCATCCCAAATGGCACCCTATTCCCCCATGGGCCCTGGTCTAAAGTAGTGCACTAAATAGGGAATAAAGTGCAATTTGGGAAGCAGACATTTCCTTGTGTAGCTCGTAGTTGTGAAGAGATGAATAAAAATAGAGAGATTGAAAAAGAAACCTGAGATTGACCTACCATACCCCTCAGAGGTCAGGTCTGTTTCCTGTTTCCTGTTGCCATGGAGAAGAAGACATCAAAGATATAATGTTTATTGTTCACTTTTTTTTTGTCTTTGGAAGGAAAGATTAGCATAATTTTGTTCTGGTACAAGTGTTTAAAGCTGCAATCCATAGTGAGGAAAGTGCCACGTCCGTTTGTGATATTACAACAGCAAAGATGTTACTTCTGTGTGTGCTGTTTGTTCTCTACAAGACCAAGGTATTGTTGATTAGAAAGCCATCACTGTAACATGCATACAGCTCCATTCAGTGCATAGTAAGTAATGGTAACTTGGTTCACTAGTACTATATAGTATCACACTCGGATGCACATAACAGCAGCGCCATCTATTGGCTTGGCGACATCTCGTAACAACTTCAAACGATCAACCCTGTTTTTCTCCCTTGGACATCACTGCAGGCATGATAGAACAGCAGAGTATGTACTTCAATGTTTTTTACCACAATGCTGGATGCTCATTTCCTCAAAACAATAACAATAAACAACTGTGCCTGGAACGGCCATCTTGGATCTCACTGTGCCTGGAACGGCCATCTTGGATCTCACTGTGCCTGGAACGGCCATCTTGGATCTCACTGTGCCTGGAACGGCCATCTTGGATCTCACTGTGCCTGGAACGGCCATCTTGGATCTCACTGTGCCTGGAACGGCCATCTTGGATCTCAGCTGAAAAGATACTATGTGTGTTCTTTAAAGCTGTTCTGATATACTGACTCATTAACCCAACTTTTGTTCTCTCCCTTTCCTCTCTCTCTCCTCTCTTACTCGTTCCATTCAAGCATGTGCACACACTCACACTGACACTCACTCACTCACTCACTCACTCACTCACTCACTCACTCACTCTCACACTCACACATAGGGAAATGGGTAGTATTTGGGACACAGCCCTCTTCAGCAGAATGCCTTTTGTTTGGTTTATTTTGGTCTCGTTAGCTAATTAACCATTAAGCCTTTAATTACGTGCTCATCTTCGTTAGCCTCCTTGGTAATTGCTGGTGTGTGTGCGTGTGTGTGTGTGTGTGTGTGTGTGTGTGTGTGTGTGTGTGTGTGTGTGTGTGTGTGTGTGTGTGTTAGACAACAAAGTCATTTGGGAGACGTTGAGCGATGAAGACCAGGGCCTTTTCAGTCATGAGGAGTTACACAGTTTTAGAGTGAATCCCTGAAAGGAGGATTTTCTGAAACCAGACTAGAAATAAATGTCATCATTGTCTCCATCTCAATAGTCAGGAGTGGCTTCCTCTCCTTGTTTCTACTCCGTCATTGACCATGTCAGAGCTTGGAAGATCGTATTCCATGGGGGTGTGTGTGCATGTTTATCCTCGTCCGTGTGTTTAATCTTCGTGTCGTGCCGACATGTCAGAGTCACTGATTCATTGACATGGAGCTCTACTATCTATTGATGTGTCTCTTTAACCTCATCAGAGCATCACTTCTGTCACGTTCCTCATATGAAGGAGACCACGGCGCAGCGTGGGTGTCGTTCCACATCTTTATTTATATGTGAAACTATGCAAGACATACTATAAACAAAACAACAAACCGTGACGAAGCGGTGCAACATGCACTAACTCAAAATGATCTCCCACAAACACAAGTGGGGAAAACAACTACTTAAATATGATCCCCAATTAGAGACAACGATGACCAGCTGTCTCTAATTGGGAATCATACAAAAACCCCAACATAGAAAGTAGAACACAACATAGAAAATGTAAACTAGACAAAACCCCCCAGTCACGCCCTGACCTACTCTACCATAGAAAAATACGAGCTCTCTATGGTCAGGACGTGACAACTTCACTGGTCAATACGACTCCAGTGGCTTGTTGTTAGAGGAATCTAGAGGAATTAGCTGAGAAAGTGGAATCGTCAATCAGTTGGCCAAACAACCAGAAACATAGCTTTGTAGTTGGTCAAAAATAGATGATGAAAATTATGGTGAGGATGATGATGATGGTGATGGTGATGATGATTTCACCAGTGGGACCACATATGTTATTGTCGTTGAAGTGTTTAACCGAGAGAGATGGAGAAAAAGAGGGATATTGTGAGAGAGAGAGGCAGAGAGAGGCAGACAGAGAGAGAGAGGCAGACAGAGAGAGAGAGGCAGACAGGCAGACAGAGGCAGGCAGACAGACAGGCAGACAGACAGGCAGACAGACAGAGAGACAGGCAGACAGGCAGACAGACAGACAGAGAGACAGGCAGACAGACAGACAGACAGACAGACAGACAGACAGACAGACAGACAGACAGACAGACAGACAGAGAGACAGGCAGACAGACAGAGAGACAGGCAGACAGACAGACAGAGAGAGAGACAGGCAGACAGACAGACAGAGAGAGAGACAGGCAGACAGACAGAGACAGGCAGACAGGCAGAGAGACAGGCAGACAGACAGAGAGACAGGCAGACAGACAGGTAGACAGACAGAGAGACAGGCAGACAGACAGACAGAGAGACAGGCAGACAGACAGACAGAGAGACAGGCAGACAGACAGAGAGACAGACAGACAGAGAGACAGGCAGACAAAGAGACAGGCAGGCAGACAGACAGACAGACAGACAGAGAGACAGGCAGACAGACAGACTGCTGTTTCATTATAATATTAATTCATGTTACTGTATTTTTCCAGCTGTCTCATTATATTGTGTGTAAACCACTTCCTGAATCCACAGTGAATACAACATGAGTAACAACAATCCTCCATGTAAAACATAATTGCAGATCCCAGTGTTAATTTCACCAGTGGGACCACATATGTTATTGTCGTTGAAGTGTTTAACCGAGAGAGATGGAGAAAAAGAGGGATATTGTGAGAGAGAGAGGCAGAGAGAGGCAGACAGAGAGAGAGAGGCAGACAGAGAGAGAGAGGCAGACAGGCAGACAGAGGCAGGCAGACAGACAGACAGGCAGACAGACAGAGAGACAGGCAGACAGACAGACAGAGAGACAGGCAGACAGACAGACAGGCAGGCAGACAGACAGAGAGACAGGCAGACAGACAGACAGAGAGAGAGACAGGCAGACAGAGAGACAGGCAGACAGACAGAGACAGGCAGACAGGCAGAGAGACAGGCAGACAGACAGAGAGACAGACAGAGAGACAGGCAGACAGACAGACAGAGAGACAGGCAGACAGACAGACAGAGAGACAGGCAGACAGACAGAGAGACAGACAGACAGAGAGACAGGCAGACAAAGAGACAGGCAGACAGACAGACATACAGACAGAGAGACAGGCAGACAGACAGACTGCTGTTTCATTATAATATTAATTCATGTTACTGTATTTTTCCAGCTGTCTCATTATATTGTGTGTAAACCACTTCCTGAATCCACAGTGAATACAACATGAGTAACAACAATCCTCCATGTAAAACATAATTGCAGATCCCAGTGTTAATTTAGAACAGTGTATAATGGGGAGTGGGTGTGTAATGTTATTCTAATCAAAGTCTATCCTCTGGGTGTTGCTGTTGAGATTAACAATATGGATTGCTGCTGTGAATAAATTGAGAATGCTGTTATATTATGCAAACGGTTGGTCATGGTGTGAACATACTGTGAATTACTGCTCTTGTTCTCACAACTCTCAATTCTCTTTATTCTCTCCATCTAACCTCTCTCCCTTTCTCCCCCGCTCTCTCTCTCTCTCTCCCTTTCTATCTCTCTCTACCTCTCCCTTTCTACCTCTCTCTCTCTCTCCCTCTCTACCTCTCTCTCTCTACCTCACCCTCTAACTCTCTGTGTGGTCCACAAGGGGTTAATTGTGATTGTTTTAATCCTTCATGGTTTCTATGTTGGTTTTCTAGATGATCAATTTAAATCTCTCTCTCTCCCTCCATCTCTCTCTTCCTCTCTCTCCATCTCTTTGTCCATCAGGTTGTGTTGGTGGTCAGTACCAGCGGAAGCTGTACAAGGATCTGTTGACTAACTATAACCGTCTGGAGAGACCAGTGTTCAACGACTCAGCTCCTATACTGGTGGAACTGGGCTTCACACTGTTACAGATCATAGACGTGGTGAGTCTCTCTCTCTGTATACTGGTAGAACTGGGCTTCACACTGTTACAGATCATAGACGTGGTGAGTCTCTCTCTGTATACTGGTGGAACTGGGCTTCACACTGTTACAGATCATAGACGTGGTGAGTCTCTCTATATACTGGTGGAACTGGGCTTCACACTGTTACAGATCATAGACGTGGTGAGTCTCTCTCTCTGTATACTGGTAGAACTGGGCTTCACACTGTTACAGATCATAGACGTGGTGAGTCTCTCTCTCTGTATACTGGTAGAACTGGGCTTCACACTGTTACAGATCATAGACGTGGTGAGTCTCTCTGTATACTGGTGGAACTGGGTTCACACTGTTACAGATCATAGACGTGGTGAGTCTCTCTCTGTATACTGGTAGAACTGGGCTTCACACTGTTACAGATCATAGACGTGGTGAGTCTCTCTCTCTGTATACTGGTAGAACTGGGCTTCACACTGTTACAGATCATAGACGTGGTGAGTCTCTCTCTCTGTATACTGGTAGAACTGGGCTTCACACTGTTACAGATCATAGATGTGGTGAGTCTCTCTCTCTCTGTATACTGGTAGAACTGGGCTTCACACTGTTACAGATCATAGACGTGGTGAGTCTCTCTGTATACTGGTAGAACTGGGCTTCACACTGTTACAGATCATAGACGTGGTGAGTCTCTCTCTCTGTATACTGGTGGAACTGGGCTTCACACTGTTACAGATCATAGACGTGGTGAGTCTCTCTCTGTATATTGGTGGAACTGGGCTTCACACTGTTACAGATCATAGACGTGGTGAGTCTCTCTCTGTATACTGGTGGAACTGGGCTTCACACTGTTACCGACCATAGACGTGGTGAGTCTCTCTCTCTGTATACTGGTGGAACTGGGCTTCACACTGTTACCGACCATAGACGTGGTGAGTCTCTCTCTCTGTATACTGGTAGAACTGGGCTTCACACTGTTACAGATCATAGACGTGGTGAGTCTCTCTCTGTATACTGGTAGAACTGGGCTTCACACTGTTACAGATCATAGACGTGGTGAGTCTCTCTCTGTATACTGGTAGAACTGGGCTTCACACTGTTACAGATCATAGACGTGGTGAGTCTCTCTCTGTATACTGGTAGAACTGGGCTTCACACTGTTACAGATCATAGACGTGGTGAGTCTCTCTCTCTGTATACTGGTGGAACTGGGCTTCACACTGTTACAGATCATAGACGTGGTGAGTCTCTCTCTCTGTATACTGGTAGAACTGGGCTTCACACTGTTACAGATCATAGACGTGGTGAGTCTCTCTCTGTATACTGGTGGAACTGGGCTTCACACTGTTACAGATCATAGACGTGGTGAGTCTCTCTCTGTATACTGGTAGAACTGGGCTTCACACTGTTACAGATCATAGACGTGGTGAGTCTCTCTCTCTGTATACTGGTAGAACTGGGCTTCACACTGTTACAGATCATAGACGTGGTGAGTCTCTCTCTGTAAACTGGTGGAACTGGGCTTCACACTGTTACAGATCATAGACGTGGTGAGTCTCTCTCTCTGTATACTGGTGGAACTGGGCTTCACACTGTTACAGATCATAGACGTGGTGAGTCTCTCTCTCTGTATACTGGTAGAACTGGGCTTCACACTGTTACAGATCATAGACGTGGTGAGTCTCTCTGTATACTGGTAGAACTGGGCTTCACACTGTTACAGATCATAGACGTGGTGAGTCTCTCTGTATACTGGTAGAACTGGGCTTCACACTGTTACAGATCATAGACGTGGTGAGTCTCTCTCTGTATACTGGTAGAACTGGGCTTCACACTGTTACAGATCATAGACGTGGTGAGTCTCTCTCTCTCTGTATACTGGTGGAACTGGGCTTCACACTGTTACAGATCATAGACGTGGTGAGTCTCTCTCTCTGTATATTGGTGGAACTGGGCTTCACACTGTTACAGATCATAGACGTGGTGAGTCTCTCTCTGTATACTGGTGGAACTGGGCTTCACACTGTTACAGATCATAGACGTGGTGAGTCTCTCTCTCTGTATACTGGTAGAACTGGGCTTCACACTGTTACAGATCATAGACGTGGTGAGTCTCTCTCTGTATACTGGTAGAACTGGGCTTCACACTGTTACAGATCATAGACGTGGTGAGTCTCTCTGTATACTGGTGGAACTGGGCTTCACACTGTTACAGATCATAGACGTGGTGAGTCTCTCTGTATACTGGTGGAACTGGGCTTCACACTGTTACAGATCATAGACGTGGTGAGTCTCTCTGTATATTGGTAGAACTGGGCTTCACACTGTTTCAGGTCATAGACGTGTGGAAACGTGTGTGTGTGTGTGTGTGTGTGTGTGTGTGTGTGTGTGTGTGTGTGTGTGTGTGTGTGTGTGTGTGTGTGTGTCTGTCAGTCTGTTTTTTGGATGGGTCAGTGAGTTGAAGTAAATTTGGATGCAGACTCATGCTTCCTTAATGTTATTCTGCAGTATCTTCTGATGCAGACCCATGCTTATCCATAGCTGTATATTATACTCCATGATATTATTCTACTTAGAAACCCGCATCCCTCACTGTATCCCCTCCTTCTCTCTCTCTCTTTCTCTCTCCGTCTCTCCCTCTCTCCCTGTCTCCCTCCCTCCCTCCCCGTGTATCCTTGTTTTCATTTTGCCGCTCCAGAGGGCTTGACTCGCTTTCCCAACAGGAAAATGTAATCTTGGAGTGTGATGTGTTGCTCCTCTCTCCCCGTCCCCTCACATATTTTCTCTTGCTCTCTCAACCTCTCACCTTTTTCAGCTCGCTCTGCATTCTTCTCAATTCTCTTCACTTTCTCTCTCTCTCTCACTTTCTACCTCTCTCTTCCTCTCTCTCTCTCAATTCAATTCCAATTCCAATTCAATTTGCTTTATTGGCATGACGTAATAATGTACATATTGCCAAATCTTACTTTGGATATTTACAATATGAAAATAATAAGAATCCAAATATTCAACGGGACAACAGTAACAACAATAACCAAGGGTCAGAATAACCATACATTCAACAATAACAATAATCATACAGTAGAGTACATGTGCAGGTTTATTGGTCTGTCAGACACTGTCCCTCAACTTATGGCAGGCAGCAATGTAGTGCGCTGCCAACACACAGCTCTCTGCGTCCTCCCCCAACAGGATGGGTAGCCTATCCTCATCAGAGAGGTCTTTGAGACCTTCATTAAGGGTTTAAAATTTGGGGAAATGACACTCTAATTGTTTTATATTTTTGACATTTTGTCAGGAAATGCAGCTCCGTCTCAGGTTCTGCTGTTGTGCAGTTGTTGCACAGCCTTTCCTCTACAGGGAGCCAGGTTTTCCTGTGTCTACCCTTCTCAATGGCAAGGCTGTGCTCACTGAGCCTGTCTCTCTCTCTCTCACTTTCTCCCTCTCTCTTCCTCTCTCTCAAGTTCTCTCTCTCACACTCTCTTCCTCTCTCCCCTTTCCCCCTAACCTTCTCTCTCTCGTTCTCCCTCATCCTCTGTTTCTTTCTCTCTCTGTCTCTTTCACTTGCATCTCTTTCTCTCTCTCCCGCTTCCTTCCTTTCTGTCTCTCTCCTCCCTCTCTCTCACCCCCTCAGTGGTTCTCCATCTCTCTGTCTCTCTCCTCCCTCTCTCTCACCCCCTCAGTGGTTCTCCATCTCTCTGTCTCTCTCCTCCCTCTCTCTCACCCCCTCAGTGGTTCTCCATCTCTCTGTCTCTCTCCTCCCTCTCTCTCACCCCCTCAGTGGTTCTCCATCTCTCTGTCTCTCTCCTCCCTCTCTCTCACCCCCTCAGTGGTTCTCCATCTCTCTGTCTCTCCAGGTGGCTGTTACAACAACAGCAACGTTTCCTGGAGGATCATCAGTCAGAGCAGCTGTCTTTTTGTGTCATACACACACACGCACGCACGCACACACGCACGCACGCATGCACACAGAACCGCTGTATCGTAAGTTCCTCCATCTTTCCTGACTGTCTAACCAATGGATCAACCATATCTGTAACCTACAGTATTGACCTACCATATCTGTAACCTACATTATTGACCTACCATATCTGTAACCTACATTATTGACCTACCATATCTGTAACCTACAGTATTGCCCTACCATATCTGTAACCTACAGTATTGACCTACCATATCTGTAACCTACACTATTGACCTACCATATCTCTATTGGCCTACCATATCTCTATTGGCCTACCATATCTCTATTGGCCTACCATATCTCTATTGACCTACCATATCTGTAACCTACACTATTGACCTACCATATCTCTATTGACCTACCATATCTCTATTGGCCTACCATATCTCTATTGACCTACCATATCTGTAACCTACAGTGTTGACCTACCATATCTGTAACCTACAGTATTGACCTACCATATCTCTATTGGCCTACCATATCTCTATTGACTTACCATATCTCTATTGACCTACCATATCTGTAACCTATTGACCAACCATATCTCTATTGACCTACCATATCTCTATTGGCCTACCATATCTCTATTGACCTACCATATCTCTATTGACCTATCATATATCTATTGACCTATTATATATCTAACCTATTGACCTACCATATCTATATTTAGCTACCATATCTCTATTAACCTATCATATCTCTAGTGATGCACCATATCTCTATTGACCTACCGTATATCTGTTAACCTACCATATATCTGTTGACCTACCATAATCTCTATTTACCTACCATATCTCTTTTAACCTATCATATCTCTATTGACCTACCATATATCAACTCTGACTCTTACCTTAGCAAAACCACAAAAGTACCACTGACAGCCAGTCACACATCTTAGGGCATGTTTCCTCTGCTGTCTCATGATAAGTGCATGGTGTGAGCAGCATTAAGGTTGCAGGGTACGTATGGCTCCTGTGTAGTATTCATTTCCCATGCTGCTCCACTGTGATCAGGACAGGACACGGCGTCTGGTGTTTTCAGAACATGTAACTGTATGCTCCTGGGTCCCTGTGGAGGTGGGAGATAAACCAACCCTGAACATTCTCAGAATATTACCACGACATTCCCAGAATATTACCACGACATTCCCAGAATATTACCACGACATTCCCAGAATATTACCACGACATTCCCAGAATATTACCACGACATTCCCAGAATATTACCACGACATTCCCAAAATATTACCACGACATTCCCCGAATATTACCACGACATTCCCAGAATATTACCACGACATTCCCCGAATATTACCACAATATTCCCAGAATATTACCACGACATTCCCCGACTATTTCAGAATATTCCCAGAATTCCCAGGGTGAAATGTTCATTTCAATGTTATCGACAGTGGATTGGAAAACAGTGGATGTTTTACAACCTCCAATGTGGTTATATTTCAACAGGAGATGAGTGAAACCTCAGACTCTGTTAATGATATTGAATATGTTATGTGAGCTCTCTCACTCTAAACTGCATAGATAAAACATGGTCGCTCGTCCTCGGCTCCGCTCGGCCCCAGCCTGGCCCCAGATGGCGAGGGCTCATAGGCTGTATGGCTGGGAAGCTGTGAAACTGTGAACGCGTGGCTTCCTCTCAATCAGTTCACAGGCTGCGCCTCCGAGCCAGCTGCTGCTCCACTCCACCGCTAAACTTATGTGTGCGTGTGTGTGTGTGTGTGTGTGCGTGAAAGAGAGAGAACGCAAATTAGTTTATTGAGCTTGCCTGGTGCAATGAAATAGTCCCAAAAGTGCAAACTCTGAAAGCTTGGTGGAGGCCTGAACTCCAGTTTGATTGGTCCTCACTGGTGTTGCTTCACTACTTTCTAATCATAGTAGTGTATTTCTACATTCCATTATAGATGACCAGGAGAGAAGCTATGAGTGGGGCTGATTTCACCTTTTGTTTTTGTTGTTGAGGTGTGTGTGTGTGTGTGTGTGTGTGTGTGTGTGTGTGTGTGTGTGTGTGTGTGTGTGTGTGTGTGTGTGTGTGTGTGTGTGTGTGAATAATGTAGGACCATGGCTCCATCTGGAGGAAGGAGGGGAATTGGGACAGGTCACAACACTCACCGTCTGACACACACACACACACACACACACACACACACACACACACACACACACACACACACACACACACAGAGAGAGAGAGCAACCCATTGCCCTCTGTCCCAAAACTCACTTTCTGGCTCACACACACACGCATACACACACTTATACACTTACACACATACACACACACATTCTAGGAAAAAACTGTCCTTATAACCAATCTGTTCATTTAGGGAGAGAGAGGGAGGACAGGAAGACAGAGGGACAAAACAGTCCTTATAACCAATCTGTTCATTTAGGGTGAGAGAGTGAGGACAGGAAGACAGAGGGACAAAAGGAGGAAGAGATATTTAGAATCAGGGCTTGTCGGATGTATTGTTCTTTTAGTCATGTGATTGGGTGTCTATTGTCCTTTTAGTCATGTGATTGGATGTCTATTGTTCTTTTAGTCATGTGATTGGATGTCCTAGAGAGAGAGTTCTGGTCTTGTTGTTGTCCATGATGTTCTTTAATACATACCACATCAGGGCAGGAAGCTGTAGTTTATCCCCAGGGATTCCCAACAGGGATGGGACTAGTAATCCTGGATTTCCCTGATGACATTCGCTGTATGTGAGGTATTACAGCCTGATTCTGTGCTCTAATTTGCACCCTATTCCCGAAAGATCCCTATGGGCCCTGGTCAAAAGTAGTGCACTATATAGGGAATAGGGTGCCATTTGTAAAGTATTACGTCAGTGTGTTTTCAGCATGCTGTTGAGGTGACAAGGATAGATTGCATTTTAGATTGCATTTTTTGCAGCTTCCATTTTCCCTGTAGGTGTATTATTGAATAAACCACAGGCAGGTTATAGAGTAGTAGATTTTCCCTGGTATTCCCAACTGAGGTAATGGGAGGTGTAGTTCCTGGAGTTTCCCAGATTAAATATGCTATTTGTGAGTTATTAAATTGTAGTATTGTAGTCGTAGTCGTAGTCGTTGCTTGTGAGGTGAACGGTGATTGGATTTTATATTACAGAGGATTACGTTTTCACAGTTTTAATTTCCTACACTCATTAATTGGATAGTATGTGCTGTCAATCTTTACCCTGATCCAATCAGAGCACTCTGATGGGGAGGTTAGTGCGATCCCATTGGGTTTCTTCTCAACCAAAACAAAGCGGTAAGGTGCAACGTAGGGGGAAATACATTGATAATAAAACCAAGATAACTGTTGTAGCAGACAGCAGAGAAAGAACATTGTGTTTACGAGTCTGGTTGTTGAGAATGGACTTACATGGTAAGCTGCTGCACAGCTGGGGGAGAGGAGAGATGAGGAGAGAGATAGAAGAGAGGGAGATTAAATAATACTAGAGTCAGGACAGGACAGAAGAGGAGAGGACAGGACATAAAGCTGAGACGGAGAGAGAGAGAGAGAGAGGGAGATTAAATAATACTAGAGTCAGGACAGGACATAAAGCTGAGACAGAGAGAGAGAGGAGAGGAGAGGACAGGACATAAAGCTGAGACGGAGAGATAGAGGAGAGGAGAGGACAGGACATAAAGCTGAGACGGAGAGATAGAGAGAGGAGAGGACAGGACATAAAGCTGAGACAGAGAGATAGAGAGAGCGGGGGAGATATCGCCTGGGGGAGGGAGGGACTGTGGACTGTCATGTCAGGACCACCCTGCTAGCTTCACTCTACTGTTAGTACTGTAGACCTGCATCTCAAAGACTCTTCGTCACAGACGGGGTTTCAGATGACGGCCTGCTTTGTGACACAGCGGGGTGAATCCTAACTTCTATCTTCACTTAGTCTTACGTTGATGTCCATGGGAGTCTAAGTGAGTGGAAGGTAGGGTTTCTTAGTCTTACGTTGATGTCCATGGGAGTCTAAGTGAGTGGAAGGTAGGGTTTCTTAGTCTTACGTTGATGTCCATGGGAGTCTAAGTGAGTGGAAGGTAGGGTTTCTTAGTCTTACGTTGATGTCCATGGGAGTCTAAGTGAGTGGAAGGTAGGGTTTCTTAGTCTTACGTTGATGTCCATGGGAGTCTAAGTGAGTGGAAGGTAGGGTTTCTTAGTCTTACGTTGATGTCCATGGGAGTCTAAGTGAGTGGAAGGTAGGGTTTCTTAGTCTTACGTTGATGTCCATGGGAGTCTAAGTGAGTGGAAGGTAGGGTTTCTTAGTCTTACGTTGATGTCCATGGGAGTCTAAGTGAGTGGAAGGTAGGGTTTCTTAGTCTTACGTTGATGTCCATGGGAGTCTAAGTGAGTGGAAGGTAGGGTTTCTTAGTCTTACGTTGATGTCCATGGGAGTCTAAGTGAGTGGAAGGTAGGGTTTCTTAGTCTTACGTTGATGTCCATGGGAGTCTAAGTGAGTGGAAGGTAGGGTTTCTTAGTCTTACGTTGATGTCCATGGGAGTCTAAGTGAGTGGAAGGTAGGGTTTCTTAGTCTTACGTTGATGTCCATGGGAGTCTAAGTGAGTGGAAGTTAGGGGTTTCTTAGTCTTACGTTGATGTCCATGGGAGTCTAAGTGAGTGGAAGGTAGGGGTTTTTTGCCAGTATCAGTAGATACTGACTACGATGTGCATCTGTAGCACTTTAGATTGTGTATCTCTGAAGTATGGTCTCTCTCATGAAGAGATATTGAGGTGGGATGACCACTGCTGGTAGAGTTCTGTCATTAGCATACCTCCTAGATATTTACATTCATTGTGTAATTAGTGCGCGCACTCGCGTGCGTTCTCTGCTTACGAATGAGCTCCCTGTCTTTAGTGTAGCATTGTCATTAACAAGCACCACTATCTGTCATTAAGACAGATTAATATCCACTGATATACTGATCTTTAGCTAAAGGGAAAGAGTTTTAAATGTCCAAAACAACTTGGTAGACAGTTCAGTAGCCCAGAGACATTCTCAATACTGATGTGGATCATTCAGGTGGTAAATAAAGAAACATTGTATACTTATACAAATATAGTGGTTTTTTTGCTACAACGTGCTGGAATGTTTGTTCATGTCTTCACTCGTTTTCATGGTAGTGTTTTACTGTAATTTGGTGACTGCTACATGTGTCAAGTTAAATCATGTTCCCCTGTATTAGCTTGATGTACCGTGTAGCATTGAGTCTGTTTTAAATACTATACTCTCAGCCCACTACGTTCACTCAGTATAGTATAGTATTGAGTCTGTTTTAAATACTATCCTCTCAGCCTACTACGTTCACTCAGTATAGTATAGTATTGAGTCTGTTTTAAATACTATCCTCTCAGCCCACTACGTTCACTCAGTATAGTATAGTATTGAGTCTGTTTTAAATACTATCCTCTCAGCCCACTACGTTCACTCAGTATAGTATAGTATTGAGTCTGTTTTAAATACTATACTCTCAGCCCACTACGTTCACTCAGTATAGTATTGAGTCTGTTTTAAATACTATCCTCTCAGCCCACTACGTTCACTCAGTATAGTATAGTATTGAGTCTGTTTTAAATACTATCCTCTCAGCCTACTACGTTCACTCAGTATAGTATAGTATTGAGTCTGTTTTAAATACTATCTTCTCAGCCCACTACGTTCACTCAGTATAGTATAGTATTGAGTCTGTTTTAAATACTATCTTCTCAGCCCACTACGTTCACTCAGTATAGTATAGTATTGAGTCTGTTTTAAATACTATCCTCTCAGCCCACTACGTTCACTCAGTATAGTATAGTATTGAGTCTGTTTTAAATACTATCCTCTCAGCCCACTACGTTCACTCAGTATAGTATAGTATTGAGTCTGTTTTAAATACTATACTCTCAGCCCACTACGTTCACTCAGTATAGTATAGTATTGAGTCTGTTTTAAATACTATACTCTCAGCCCACTACGTTCACTCAGTATAGTATAGTATTGAGTCTGTTTTAAATACTATACTCTCAGCCCACTACGTTCACTCAGTATAGTATAGTATTGAGTCTGTTTTAAATACTATACTCTTAGCCCACTACGTTCACTCAGTATAGTATAGTATTGAGTCTGTTTTAAATACTATACTCTCAGCCCACTACGTTCACTCAGTATAGTATAGTATTGAGTCTGTTTTAAATACTATACTCTTAGCCCACTACGTTCACTCAGTATAGTATAGTATTGAGTCTGTTTTAAATACTATCCTCTCAGCCCACTACGTTCACTCAGTATAGTATAGTATTGAGTCTGTTTTAAATACTATCCTCTTAGCCCACTAATGCTGAGATTCACCCTCAAGACGAAAGAGAACAACCAAACTTTTCTCCCCTGGCTGATGTTTGGTTTGTAGTCATCCTGTAGAACAGGGGATAGGGGATCAGCTCTCTCTCTTTCTCTCTCTCTCTCTTTCTCTCTCTCTCTTTCTCTCTCTCTCTTTCTCTTTCTCTCTCTTCTCTCTCTCTATATCCAACTTAAAATGTCCATCCTTTGCTGTCCCCTCTCTTCTTCTCCTCCCTCCCTCCATCATCGTTCCTGGAAGCCGTTCCGGAACAAAAACAGACCAAATGTTACAACTGTGCCCTGCCAAGATGGCCGCCGTCCATCTTAAAACACATTTTAACTGCAAGCGTTTTGATACTCAGACCAGAGCCAAAATCCCCCTCAGCGGTTTAGTTTTCTTTAGTTTAGTCATCCGTTAGTCTCCAGAACTCTACAGTCTGTATTAGATACAGTAGTCTCCAGAAGTCTACAGTCTGTATTAGATACAATAGTCTCCAGAACTTTACAGTCTGTATTAGATACAGTAGTCTCCAGAACTCTACAGTCTGTATTAGATACAGTAGTCTCCAGAACTCTACAGTCTGTATTAGATACAGTAGTCTCCAGAACTCTACAGTCTGTATTAGATACAGTAGTCTCCAGAACTCTACAGTCTGTATTAGATACAGTAGTCTCCAGAACTCTACAGTCTGTATTAGATACAGTAGTCTCCAGAACTATACAGTCTGTATTAGATACAGTAGTCTCCAGAACTCTACAGGCTGTATTAGATACAGTAGTCTCCAGAACTCTACAGGCTGTATTAGATACAGTAGTCTCCAGAACTCTACAGTCTGTATTAGATACAGTAGTCTCCAGAACTCTACAGTCTGTATTAGATACAGTAGTCTCCAGAACTCTACAGTCTGTATTAGATACAGTAGTCTCCAGAACTATACAGTCTGTATTAGATACAGTAGTCTCCAGAACTCTACAGTCTGTAGTAGATACAGTAGTCTCCAGAACTCTACAGTCTGTAGTAGATACAGTAGTCTCCAGAACTCTACAGTCTGTAGTAGATACAGTAGTCTCCAGAACTCTACAGTCTGTAGTAGATACAGTAGTCTCCAGAACTATACAGTCTGTATTAGATACAGTAGTCTCCAGAACTCTACAGTCTGTATTAGATACAGTAGTCTCCAGAACTCTACAGTCTGTATTAGATACAGTAGTCTCCAGAACTATACAGTCTGTATTAGATACAGTAGTCTCCAGAACTCTACAGTCTGTAGTAGATACAGTAGTCTCCAGAACTCTACAGTCTGTAGTAGATACAGTAGTCTCCAGAACTACAGTCTGTAGTAGATACAGTAGTCTCCAGAACTCTACAGTCTGTAGTAGATACAGTAGTCTCCAGAACTATACAGTCTGTAGTAGATACAGTAGTCTCCAGAACTATACAGTCTGTAGTAGATACAGTAGTCTCCAGAACTATACAGTCTGTATTAGATACAGTAGTCTCCAGAACTCTACAGTCTGTATTAGATACAGTAGTCTCCAGAACTCTACAGTCTGTATTAGATACAGTAGTCTCCAGAACTCTACAGTCTGTATTAGATACAGTAGTCTCCAGAACTCTACAGTCTGTATTAGATACAGTAGTCTCCAGAACTCTACAGTCTGTATTAGATACAGTAGTCTCCAGAACTCTACAGTCTGTATTAGATACAGTAGTCTCCAGAACTCTACAGTCTGTATTAGATACAGTAGTCTCCAGAACTCTACAGTCTGTATTAGATACAGTAGTCTCCAGAACTCTACAGTCTGTATTAGATACAGTAGTCTCCAGAACTCTACAGTCTGTATTAGATACAGTAGTGTCCAGAACTCTACAGTCTGTATTAGATACAGTAGTCTCCAGAACTCTACAGTCTGTATTAGATACAGTAGTCTCCAGAACTCACCCAGAGTGGAGTATTATTATAACAGAGATGTATTGAATCACCTCTACTCTTCACCCAGAGTGGAGTCTTATTATAACAGAGATGTATTGAAACACCTCTACTCTTCACCCAGAGTGGAGTCTTATTATAACAGAGATATTCTAACCAAGATATTCTAAACACCTGTACTCTGCTCTGAAGACATTTCCTCTTTCTTTTTCTCCTTTGTTTCTTCTCCAGGATGAGAAGAACCAGGTTCTGATGACCAACGCCTGGCTGCAGCTGGTAAGACTGAACTTCTACCTTTTACCTTGTGTGTGTGTGTGTGTGTGCGTATGAGACTAGTTCTGTGTGTCTAACCCTCACTTGCAGTATAATAGCCATTTTGTTTGTTACAGTTGCTTGCTGAAGCTGGTGTTTGTATCTTGCAGTGGGCGTTATATGATCTCCCTTCCCAACAGATGTTCATACCCAAGTCCTTGCAATGAGAGAGGGATATGAAATGTTCAATTAAATTGTCACAATTTTTATTGGTTTCTAGGTTTCCCTCCACTGAGACTGGCTGACGCAAACACAGACCAGATAATGGACTAGAGTTCAGATCTTTGATTGACTTAGTGAGCCACTGCTGAATGACAAAATGTCCCAGCTGTTTGGCTTCAGGTTTGGGGCCAGAATTTAGCAAGAAGCATTTTGAATATTACATCTGCATCCCAAATGGCACCCTATTCCCAATATAGGGTAGAGCTCTGGTGGAAAGTAAAGCACTATGTAGGGAACAGGGTGCATTTTGGGACGTCTCCTACATCTTCTATTACTGTTGGAAACACAGGAGCCAACAGACAGTCCATCAGGTCCTACATCAGGGAATGGATGGGTCAAAACATGGGAACATACTTTATCTATCAGATGGTAGTGACACAATGGCTGGAGGTTGGATAGAATGTTTCATTTCTCCCGCCCTGCGTCTCCATGGCGATGTCCATTCAGGGTAGCCTGTAAATGAGGCCACAACTCACGGTTGGTGGGACCTTAATTGGGGAGGGTGGGCTCTTGGTAACGGCTGGAGCTGAATAAGTGGAATGGTATCAAATACATCAAAGACATGGGTTCCAGGTGTTTAATACCATTCCATTAGCTCCTTTCCAGACATTCTTATTAGTCGTCCTCCCCTCAGCAGCCTCCGCTGGCCACAATCCACTGTCCTGTGACTTTATCTGACCTGTCAGTTTCACTCAAGGTGAACAGGCTCTGACTGGCTGATAGCGTTTTTTTTCTTCATCAATAAATGATGCAAGTGTTGGCCTTAATACAGGAGTCCCTTCTCTGCTAATGGGCCAGGGGAGACATTTTTTTGCAGACACATCAGGTCAAGAGTTACATTAACAGAAAAAAGGGGTAATTTAGGAAGTCTTTACCTCCGGGAGTAGTTGATGCATGAGCTGCTTTAAACCTTTACATTGTGGCGTCAGCATTTACAATGTTAGACTAGATTCTCACAGTGTTCTATCTCAGAATATATTCTCAGTGTTCTATTCTGGAATGTTCCAGTTCCAGGAATGAAATAAGCCCTTAATGACATCATCAATTAGAATAATTTAGACTGTTGGACAAACTCCCAAATGAATTACTCTTCTAATCTATGTTCCTTTTCCTACCTGTATTTATGTTATCTTGATATAAACTGTGTTTAGAGATGTCCTGATGTAGCCTGACGTTATCTTGATATTAACTGTGTTTAGAGATGTCCTGATGTAGCCTAGTGTTCTCTTGATATAAACTGTGTTTAGAGATGTCCTGATGTAGCCTGATGTTATCTTGATATTAACTGTGTTTAGAGATGTCCTGATGTAGCCTAGTGTTCTCTTGATATAAACTGTGTTTGGAGATGTCCTGATGTAGCCTGATGTTATCTTGATATAAACTGTGTTTAGAGATGTCCTGATGTAGCCTGATGTTATCTTGATATAAACTGTGTTTAGAGATGTCCTGATGTAGCCTGATGTTATCTTGATATAAACTGTGTTTAGAGATGTCCTGATGTAGCCTAGTGTTCTCTTGATATAAACTGTGTTTAGAGATGTCCTGATGTAGCCTGATGTTATCTTGATATAAACTGTGTTTAGAGATGTCCTGATGTAGCCTGATGTTATCTTGATATAAACTGTGTTTAGAGATGTCCTGATGTAGCCTGATGTTATCTTGATATAAACTGTGTTTAGAGATGTCCTGATGTAGCCTGATGTTATCTTGATATTAACTGTGTTTAGAGATGTCCTGATGTAGCCTGATGTTATCTTGATATTAACTGTGTTTAGAGATGTCCTGATGTAGCCTGATGTTATCTTGATATTAACTGTGTTTAGAGATGTCCTGATGTAGCCTGATGTTATCTTGATATTAACTGTGTTTAGAGATGTCCTGATGTAGCCTAGTGTTATCTTGATATAAACTGTGTTTAGTGATGTCTTGATGTAGCCTAGTGTTCTCTTGATATAAACTGTGTTTAGAGATGTCTTGATGTAGCCTAGTGTTCTCTTGATATAAACTGTGTTTAGTTATGTCCTGATGTAGCCTGATGTTATCTTGATATAAACTGTGTTTAGAGATGTCCTGATGTTATCTTGATATAAACTGTGTTTAGAGATGTCCTGATGTAGCCTGATGTTATCTTGATATAAACTGTGTTTAGAGATGTCCTGATGTAGCCTAGTGTTATCTTGATATAAACTGTGTTTAGAGATGTCCTGATGTAGCCTGATGTTATCTTGATATAAACTGTGTTTAGAGATGTCCTGATGTAGCCTAGTGTTCTCTTTGATCTATTTTACCAGCACTACAAAGCTTGAACATGAAAGACAGAGAGAGTAAAGAACAGGACTATAAAAGCCATGTTTGTTCAGAGCAGACTACTAGTGCAGAGATTAGCTACATAAATAACACTGTTTGTCAGGGAAGTCTAGTGGAGGTGACATGATGATGGCATGCCATGAAGTGTACACATACTCATATAAACACACACACACACACAAAATAAATGTGCGCGCACGCAGGCAAGCACACACCGATGTTAACGTGTGTGTGTGTGTGTGTGTGTGTGTGTGTGTCCAATGTACTGGCAGTGAGTATCAGTAGCCACATCAGTAGATGGACTCCCTCTGTGCGTTAGGGAACACACCTATGGCTAAAACATCTGAGGACACACAGACACTCTCACAGCGCATTACACATCATTCAGTTCAGTCATCTAAGTAAAGGATGTGAGATGCACACGGTCTCTTTTTGAAGTACTTTAATGTGCTTCTATACGGTGGAGTTAGCGTGACTCTCATGGTCTAACGGATGGATTAGAAGGTTGAGTCACAGCCCAAAACATGACCCAACCTCCTGCCACTGCTGGCCAAGGGCACAGACATAGGGACAACTTATTGGGAGCAAGGATGGCTGTTCTATTTGATTGTCTGTGTTTGATTGAAAGTGTTTTGAAGCTGATTACAGAACTGTCACGTGGCCTAATGTGTTTTACATACAGTACAGAAGGCCTGTGAATGGATCAGTATATTTTTGAATTGTCAATGTAAAAACTCTCTCCTCTCCTCTCCTAGCACTGGACAGATACTTACCTCTCCTGGAACCCAGAGAACTACCCAGGTGTTCAGAACCTTCGTTTCCCCTCCAATCAGATCTGGGTTCCTGATATCCTCCTCTACAACAGGTAGGCCCTCACTGCCATGGTCTCAACCAATAAGCATAGAGCTATGATGTATGAATGGCTAATGTTACTGTTAGCCTTAGCGGCGTGGGAAGTAAGCCGATGTTTCTGGATTTCAGGGATACAGTATTTTCAACCTAACTTCCATTTCCCCTGAAAAACGGAAGTGGGGACTCCGCTCAGGGGTCTTTCCACGCCTGCTCCGTTACGTTAGCAGTAGCAGGCTAGTGGTGTTTAATGTTCTCCTAGAGGAGTTGAATTGATACACTTTAGTCCACTAAGTAACCCATTTGTAGACAGACAACTCCCCTGTGGTTTGATTTCACCCTTGGTCAGAGCGTGGACTAATGAAATGACTACGAATTGATTGCCTGCAGGACATAAATAAACCACAATACCCATGAGGTTTTGCATCTGTGGCCCATTGCCATGATGGGTAATATGTAGGAAGGAGCTGGATGATGAAATCAGTGTTTGTGTACATTGATAGAATTACCAAGGGATTCCACTTCCACTGAAAGTTTACATAATATTGTTTTCAAAACAGAAAAGGAGACAAAAAACGTAACAGCTGAAACAGTGCATCTACTCATAAATTGATGTTTGTATCCTTCGATTGATTTTACTTGTCTTTTTCGCTTTTTTCTGACATACTCACCAAACTATAGTCTCTGCAAACATCTAACCTGGCTTGTAGCCTCTCTCTCTCCTGTCCCCGTCTGCCCCTGTGTTCTCAGTAGCAGGATCCAGTCCATGGAGATAAACGGAGAGGTAATATGGTTCTGTACAGCTCACTGATTCAGGGAGCGCTCTAGCAGAACCACTCCCACATTGCCTTAGAGATGGTGACGTCAGCCATTTTGTTTTTTCAATGAACCATGAATCGTAACTCTGCCCCCGCCTGCTCTCAATGGTGCCGGACCTCGTTAATAACTGATACAGTTAGTAGATAGACATGGATGTTGATGGTATGGTAGATTTCATACAATACTGATATAGCATAAGGGATAGACCTCCCCCAAAATATTTTGGTGATATGGTACATTTCAAACAACGCCGTTTTAATGCTGAAACATCGGCTAGTCTACTGAGGTTGCTGGCTGTCTGACGCCGGTACGGGAATCATACTGACGTCTAGGAACATGTCACCTGGCGGTTACCGACTGTGACAGGGTAGAAGTAGACAACAATACCCACAGTCTGTTTGAGATGTGTCTAGGGGACAGGATGTGTGCGTGTTTCTTGCCCTCTTCCGTTGAGCTGTCAGACTGGGTTGGGTTGAAGGAACCAGCCAGGGAACCTGGGACCTCTGAGGTAGCTGACAGTGTCAAGTTTCAAGGTTTAATGTCACATGCACAAGTACAGTGAAATGCCTTTCTTGCAGCTCTAACACCAACAATGTAGTAATCAATAACAATGTAGTAATCAATAACAATGTAGTAATCAATGACAATGTAGTAATCAATAACAATGTAGTAATCAATAACAGTGTAGTAATCAATAACAATGTAGTAATCAATAACAATGTAGTAATCAATAACAGTGTAGTAATCAATAACAATGTAGTAATCAATAACAATGTAGTAATCAATAACAGTGTAGTAATGAATAACAATGTAGTAATGAATAACAATGTAGTAATCAATAACAATGTAGTAATCAATAACAATGTAGTAATCAATAACAATGTAGTAATCAATAACAATGTAGTAATCAATAACAGTGTAGTAATGAATAACAGTGTAGTAATCAATAACAGTGTAGTAATCAATAACAATGTAGTAATCAATAACAATGTAGTAATCAATAACAATGTAGTAATCAATGACAATGTAGTAATCAATGACAATGTAGTAATCAATGACAATGTAGTAATCAATGACAGTGTAGTAATCAATAACAGTGTAGTAATGAATGACAGTGTAGTAATCAATAACAATGTAGTAATCAATAACAATGTAGTAATCAATAACAATGTAGTAATCAATAACAATGTAATACTAAAAATAACAAGGTAGAACAAAAACACACAAGAAGAACATAATATAGTAAGTAAGCACACTATATACAGGGTCAATTCCAGTACCATATTTACAATGTGCAGGGATACTGGAGTGATGGAGGTAGATATGTATAGGGGGAAGGAGACAGGGATACTGGAGTGATGGAGGTAGATATGTATAGGGGACAGGGATACTGGAGTGATGGAGGTAGATGTGTATAGGGGTAAGGAGACAGGGATACTGGAGTGATGGAGGTAGATGTGTATAGGGGTAAGGAGACAGGGATACTGGAGTGATGGAGGTAGATATGTATAGGGGACAGGGATACTGGAGTGATGGAGGTAGATATGTATAGGGGTAAGGAGACAGGGATACTGGAGTGATGGAGGTAGATATGTATAGGGGTAAGGGGATAGTGGAGTGATGGAGGTAGATATGTATAGGGGACAGGGATACTGGAGTGATGGAGGTAGATATGTATAGGGGTAAGGGGATACTGGAGTGATGGAGGTAGATATGTATAGGGGACAGGGATACTGGAGTGATGGAGGTAGATATGTATAGGGGACAGGGATACTGGAGTGATGGAGGTAGATATGTATAGGGGTAAGGAGACAGGGATACTGGAGTGATGGAGGTAGATATGTATAGGGGTAAGGGGATACTGGAGTGATGGAGGTAGATATGTATAGGGGGAAGGAGACAGGGATACTGGAGTGATGGAGGTAGATATGTATAGGGGTAAGGGGATACTGGAGTGATGGAGGTAGATATGTATAGGGGACAGGGATACTGGAGTGATGGAGGTAGATATGTATAGGGGACAGGGATACTGGAGTGATGGAGGTAGATATGTATAGGGGGAAGGGGATACTGGAGTGATGGAGGTAGATATGTATAGGGGTAAGGTGACAGGGATAGTGGAGTGATGGAGGTAGATATGTATAGGGGTAAGGTGACAGGGATACTGGAGTGATGGAGGTAGATATGTATAGGGGTAAGGAGACAGGGATACTGGAGTGATGGAGGTAGATATGTATAGGGGTAAGGAGACAGGGATACTGGAGTGATGGAGGTAGATATGTATAGGGGTAAGGAGACAGGGACACTGGAGTGATGGAGGTAGATGTGTATAGGGGTAAGGGGACAGGGATACTGGAGTGATGGAGGTAGATATATATAGGGGTAAGAGGACAGGGATACTGGAGTGATGGAGGTAGATATGTATAGGGGTAAGGAGACAGGGATAGTGGAGTGATGGAGGTAGATATGTATAGGGGTAAGGTGACAGGGATAGTGGAGTGATGGAGGTAGATATGTATAGAGGGACAGGGATACTGGAGTGATGGAGGTAGATATGTATAGGGGACAGGGATACTGGAGTGATGGAGGTAGATATGTATAGGGGGAAGGTGACAGGGATAGTGGAGTGATGGAGGTAGATATGTATAGGGGTAAGGGGATAGTGGAGTGATGGAGGTAGATATGTATAGGGGTAAGGAGACAGGGATAGTGGAGTGATGGAGGTAGATATGTATAGGGGTAAGGAGACAGGGATAGTGGAGTGATGGAGGTAGATTTGTATAGGGGTAAGGTGACAGGGATAGTGGAGTGATGGAGGTAGATATGTATAGGGGGAAGGGGATACTGGAGTGATGGAGGTAGATATGTATAGAGGTAAGGAGACAGGGATAGTGGAGTGATGGAGGTAGATATGTATAGGGGTAAGGTGACAGGGATACTGGAGTGATGGAGGTAGATATGTATAGGGGTAAGGAGACAGGGATACTGGAGTGATGGAGGTAGATATGTATAGGGGTAAGGGGATACTGGAGTGATGGAGGTAGATATGTATAGGGGTAAGGAGACAGGGATACTGGAGTGATGGAGGTAGATATGTATAGGGGTAAGGGGATACTGGAGTGATGGAGGTAGATATGTATAGGGGTAAGGAGACAGGGATACTGGAGTGATGGAGGTAGATATGTATAGGGGTAAGGAGACAGGGATAGTGGAGTGATGGAGGTAGATATGTATAGAGGTAAGGAGACAGGGATACTGGAGTGATGGAGGTAGATATGTATAGGGGTAAGGTGACTAGGCAACAGGATATTAGATAAATAGAGTAGCAGCAGCTTGTATGTGAGTGGTTGTGTAGTCAGTATAAATGTATGTGAGCAAATTATTGTGTGTGTGTGTGTGTGTTACTGTGTAGGGCCCTGTGAGTGTGCATAGAGACTGGATGGCAGCGAGTCTTGGATGGCAGGGGGTCTTGGATGGCAGGGATCTCTGCCCCAGTGATGTACTGGGCTGTCCGCACCCCCCTCTGTAGCGCCATGCGATTGAAGGCGGTGCTATTAACATACCAAGCAGTGATGAAGCCAGTCAAGATGCTCTCAGTGGAACAGCTGTAGAACTTTTTGAGGATCTGAGAGCCCATGCCAAACCTTTTCAATCTCCTGAGGGGGAAGAGGTGCTGTCACACTATTTTAAGTCCTTAGGGATTTGGACACTGAGAAACTTGAAGCTCTCGACCCAGATTCAGCAGGACAGCCTGTGAAAACTGTCCACTTGTGTTTGCATCCCTGAGAGCTAAACCTCATTGCCTCAGGACCTCTGGAACAGGCTTCCAGATTAAGGCTAAACTTGCTTTGAGAAAACAGATTTCTGTTGCCTTATTTATCCAGGGAAATGGACAGAATATGGAGGGGAGAAGATGGAGCTCCAACCATTATGGGACGAGCTGCAGATGAAAACTCCAATTACGTTTAAGAGAAGGCGTGACTCACAATTAAAATTCAGGAACATATTTTCAGATGGGCTACACTTGCTTTGAAATGAGATATGTCACATATCTATGTAGCCAGGAAGTTAAGAGTGTCGTTGTCACAGCTTTAGAAATGTTCCAACCGTGCCGTATTCCCGTATTTTAGTATTACTCCAGAATAGTTTGTACAGTATGTGACGGACAAAAAGTAAATCATTCCAATGGATCAGGATTATGACTCTGAAGGAGAAGAAACAACACAGAATGTCTGCCTTTCTATTTGAACCAATAAAAGCCCAGTACACAACGGGGGAACCATGTACTAAAAACACCCACTACAGAACCACTTGTCTCCATGCCTCACTCCGACCCAGGAGCACATTTTAACAGCGTCATTACAGCTGACGTTAAAAGCCGTTCCGAACTTGGAGTGTAATTGCTGCTGGTAATTTTAAGTGTCAGTGGATGAAAGAGGCATTATAACAAGAGAGAAGATGATGATGTCAATGCATTGATAACCCCCTCACTCAATCACTCACTAACTCACTCACTCACTGACTCACTCCCTACTTGTAATGGAGTACGGACAACAAGATAACATGGTGTTGAAGTTGATTGGTGTCATATGGTGTCTGTGCTACGTTGTTTAAGGTGATGGATGTGTTCTTTATGAGGTGGTGTGTGTGTGTTTGTGTTTGTGTGAGCGTATGTGTGTTTGTGTGAGCGTGTGTGTGTGTGTGTGTGTGTTTGTGTGTGTGTGTGTGTGTGTGTGTGTGTGTGTGTGTGTGTGTGTGTGTTTGTGTTTGTGTGTGTGTGTGTGTGTGTGTGTGTGTGTGTGTGTGTGTGTGTGTGTGTGTGTGTGTCTAATAGGATGATACGGAACGTTAAGCAGGTGATGGTCAGGATCAGCGATCACTAACATTATAGTCCTGGACAAAGAATAGATGGCGGGAGCTGAAGATTTACAGATGGGAAAGAAGGAAGGAACACAAACAGGAAGAGCAACAGGAAGTTAGATATGTAGGAAAGGTCAGTTCCTGCAGATGATCTATATCTTTCCCTGTAATCGTTCTACCTGATCCTTTCCTCACATACAAGAGAGTGAGAAGGTGAGACGTATGACATAAATAAAACGTCCCTGTGAGATGTAGCTAAGATATTTCCATTTCTGCTCTCAACTTGCCATGGTGACTTCCCTGAGTAATGTAGAGCTGTAAGCCTGCTGTCTTCATATACAATACCATGGTGACTTCCCTGAGTAATGTAGAGCTGTAAGCCTGCTGTCTTCATATACAATACCATGGTGACTTCCCTGAGTAATGTAGAGCTGTAAGCCTGCTGTCTTCATATACAATACCATGGTGACTTCCCTGAGTAATGTAGAGCTGTAAGCCTGCTGTCTTCATATACAATACCATGGTGACTTCAGTGTACCCGTCATATGAACCTATCGGACTCTCTGTCGTGACACAAGACATCAATCTGAGAATATATTCCTTTCCTTTCCCTCCTGAGAGTTCTGAGACCTAGATTCTGAAAACCAGTCATTGTGTTTCTATCTGTAGTGTTTTCACAGGATGAAACAGCACACACAACATTGTCTACACAGTGTTTTGAGAGGACATTTCTATAAGCAGTGTAGAGAGTAGAAGAGGAGCTTCTACCTGAAGGAGAAAGCTGTGATATTGAAGGAATAAAGTGTTTGTATTCTGTACATGTATTCCCTTTGTCTGTCTGAAACCCAATACAATGCTTTCCTTATGACGTGTGACACACAAATACTCATGTATAAAAAGGATAAACATTATGTTTCATTTGAGCTTACTTCCTTTTTGAGGTGTGTTACACCATTACCCCCCCCCCCCTCCCAGGCACCTTGTTGACCTTTGTGAAACAACTTCTGTCATATTAATGTGATTCATATGTCTTGTTTAATATGATGCTGTGTGATTATTGATTCATAGTCATACACCTACATGCTCTAGTTGGATTATGTGGTTTAAAAAAACATGAATCAATTCATTAAATTACTAAATGTTGATTAAAACAGAGAAACACTGTACAAGGTACAAGCCTACAACAGTGTGGATGGATGGTTTGAAGAACAAGAAAACAAAAAATAAATGAAAATGATTTATAACTTCCTAACCAGCATTAGTCATTTGTATTCAGCAGGTCTCTACAACGCTGCTACTTTAGAAACCTTTGTTCTTGGACAATGGACCGGGTGATTATCAAGGGTGTGTTCTAAACGACCCTCTATTTCCTGTTCAGTGTACTACTTTTCACCAGGGCCCATAGGTCAAAAGTAGTGCACTCTTTAGGGAATATGGTGCCATTTGGGAGATTGGCGATGTTTGGACGAATCCTAACAACCATGCCTGCAGCTTCCTCTGAACAAATGGAACAATTATCATATCCGATTATGACAGGGACATGCAGCGAAAAATCAACATTAAATTATGGAAATCCTGATGTGTTGTTTTGGGTTTGGTTACAGTCATTTTTTTGCCTGCATTTAGCGCAAGGGCTTGTTACGCGTCAGCCAATAATGTAGGTTGTTTCCAATCCACTTCCTGTTCTTGTGGCATCAGTCACGTAACCACTCATCATTTCTAAACAGACTAATGGACATCTGCATGAATCAGGAGAATTGTCATATTTTTCGGGAAGATGAGCACTTTCATTTATTACTCATTGGCTCTCATAATGGGAAACAATCTCTCAATCCTACCCTCTAGGCACTTAAGGTAGGATCTGATCTGTAGAAGCAATATTTACCAGTGAAGGTCAAAAGCCAATTTTATCCAATCAATCACTCTTTTTCCCCCAAAATGTTTTAATATATATCTGGGGAGTAAGGATGGGATGAGCAGGGGTGCGGGGGGGGGGGGGGGGGGGGGGGGGGGGAGTGATGCGGGGGGGTGAGGAGGGATGCGGGGGGGTGAGGAGGGATGGGGGGGGGGTGAGGAGGGATGCGGGGGGGGGGGAGGAGGGATGCGGGGGGTGAGGAGGGATGCGGGGGGAGGTGAGGAGGGATGCGGGGGGTGAGGAGGGATGCGGGGGGGTGAGGAGGGATGCGGGGGGAGGTGAGGAGCGATGCGGGGGGAGGTGAGGAGCGATGCGGGGGGAGGTGAGGAGCGATGCGGGGGGGTGAGGAGCGATGCGGGGGGGTGAGGAGGGATGCGGGGGGGGGTGAGGAGCGATGCGGGGGGAGGTGAGGAGCGATGCGGGGGGAGGTGAGGAGCGATGCGGGGGGGTGAGGAGCGATGCGGGGGGGGTGAGGAGCGATGCGGGGGGGGTGAGGAGCGATGCGGGGGGGTGAGGAGCGATGCGGGGGGGGTGAGGAGGGATGCGGGGGGGGGTGAGGAGGGATGCGGGGGGGTGAGAGGAGGGATGCGGGGGGGATGAGGAGGGATGCGGAGGGGTGAGGAGCAATGCGGGGGGTGGGGAGGGATGCGGGGGGGATGAGGAGATGAGGAATGCAGGGTGTGAACGGGGATGTGGGGGGTTAGTCTAGGCTGTAATATCTGTGATATATGGTGTTTGTTCTGATGTATTTCTGATGGATCACAGTTTGATGGTAGTGTTTCTGATGCCAGTCCCACCACACGCTGAGCCACCTCTGATGAAACCCTTTATGAAGGAGGACCGGATCAATAATATACACACTGTCTGTCTAGCTCAGTACTGAGCCCTCTAAGATATATCTCTCTCCTCCTCTCTCTCTCTCCCCTTCTATCTTTCTCGCTATCTCTCTCTCTTCTATCTTTCTCTCTCTCTCCTCTCTCTTCTCTCTCTCTCTTCTCTCTCTCTCTTCTCTCTCTCTGTCTCTCTCTTCTCTCTCTCTCTGTCTCTGTCTCTCTCTCTTCTCACTCTTCTCTCTCTCTTCTCTCTCTCTGTCTCTATCTCTCTCGTCTCTCTCTGTCTCTGTCTCTCTCTGTCTCTCTCTCTCTGTCTCTCTCTGTCTCTCTCTCTCTGTCTCTCTCTGTCTCTCTCTGTCTCTCTCTGTCTCTCTCTGTCTCTGTCTCTCTCTCTTCTCACTCTTCTCTCTCTCTTCTCTCTCTCTTTATTTCTATCTCCATGACAACAGACTTAGTTACCCTCCATACAACACATCTATCAGATCATTCATCTGTGTCTCTTCACTTCTCTCCTCCAGTGCAGACGAGAGGTTTGATGCTACCTTCCACACCAACGTCCTGGTCAACTCCTCTGGATCCTGCCAGTACATTCCACCAGGTGGGTTACCAGGTTCCAGGGGTTACTGGTCGACACTTATGCTTTGAGGAGGATCACTTAACCTCTACTAACATTTACCCCAACACACTGACCCTTGTATATAGCCTCATTATTGTTATTTTATTGTGTTACTTTTTTATTGTTTTTTTTACTTTATTTGGTCAATATTTTCTTAACTATTTATTGAACTGCATTGTTGGTTAAGGCTTGTAAGTAAGCATTTAACTGTAAGGTCTACACCTGTTGTATTCGACGCATGCGACAAATAAAGTTTGATTTGATTTGAAGTGCATTAACTTGAATGTATACTCAGCAATAGAAAATCATGGACAGAAATCAACGATGGCAAAATGTGAATATGACAAGACTGCTCACTCCTCCTTCTCCTCATCCTCCTCTCCTCTCCTCCTTCCCTCCCCCAGGTATCCTGAAGAGTACCTGCTATATCGATGTTCGCTGGTTCCCCTTCGACGTCCAGAAGTGTGATCTGAAGTTTGGCTCGTGGACCTACAACGGCTGGCTGCTGGACCTCCAGATACTGGACGTAGACATCTCCTCATACATCCCCAACGGAGAGTGGGATCTCGTGGGTAAGAGACTGAAGGAGTGTCTCCCTGGAACTCTCTGGAGGAAATGTGGTTCACTTTTTAACAGTAGAGTCAGTGGTACGGTGGTCAACACTCAAATCGAATCCATCTTTATTTATAGTGCACATTTCATACAATGTGCATTACACATTCTGTGCTTACAGTAGATCTCTGACAGAATGGAGCCCTGTTTTAGGAGGTGTCTGCGTCCCATGCCTCTCTGATCCTGAGTGTTCTAGCCCCTGGGCCAGACAGCCACTTAATGAGCCTGGTGTTACGCCTCTTATCCTGCTGCCTGAATTATTCTGTTTCACTTCCTGGTCCCCTGGGCCAGACAGCCACTTAATGAGCCTGGTGTTACGCCTCTTATCCTGCTGCCTGAATTATTCTGTTTCACTTCCTGGTCCCCTGGGCCAGACAGCCACTTAATGAGCCTGGTGTTACGCCTCTTATCCTGCTGCCTGAATTATTCTGTTTCACTTCCTGGTCCCCTGGGCCAGACAGCCACTTAATGAGCCCGGTGTAACGCCTCTTATCCTGCTGCCTGAATTATTCTGTTTCACTTCCTGGTCCCCTGGGCCAGACAGCCACTTAATGAGCCTGGTGTTACGCCTCTTATCCTGCTGCCTGAATGATTCTGTTTCACTTCCTGGTCCCCTGGGCCAGACAGCCACTTAATGAGCCCAGTGTTATGCCTCTTATCCTGCTGCCTGAATAATTCTGTTTCACTTCCTGGTCTCCTGGGCTAGACAGCCAATCAATGTCCAGCTCTGAGTGTGACCGAGCCAGGTGGTGTTCCAGGTCTATTCTCCTCCCTGAACTACGCTGTTCCCATTCCATGTCATCTATCATTGGATGGATGGTGGCAACGTGCCTCTGGTCTCAGATAGATGCCTCAATAGTGTTGGAATGCCAGTGGCATAAAGTACTTCAGTAAAAATACTTGAATGTACTACTTTAGTAGTTTTTTGGGGTATCTGTACTTTACTTTACTATTTATATTTTTGACAGCTTTTACTTTTACTTCACTACATTCCTAAAGAAAATGTACTTTTTACTCCATACATTTTCCTTGACATCCAAAAGTACTCGTTACATTTTGAATGCTTAGCTGGACAGGAAAATGGTCCAATTCACACTCTTATCAAGAGAACATCCCTGGTCATCTCTACAGCCTCTGATCTGGTGGACTCACTAAACATATGCTTGGTTTGTTAGTTATGTAAATGAGGTCTGAGTGTTGCAGTGTGCCCCTGGCTATCCGTAAATTAAAATACTAGAAAATGGTGCAGTCTGGTTTGCTTAATATAATGAATTCTAAATCATTTATGGCTTTTACTTTTGACACTTAAGTATATTTAAAACCAGATATTTACATTATTTTACTGGGTGACTTTTACTTGAGTCATTTTCTATTAAGGGGACTTCACTTTTACTCAAGTATGATAACTGGGTGTTTTTCCCCACTGCTGGGGAATGCCAGCCTGATGTTTTCTTTCACACTCTCTCTCTCTCACACACACACACACACACACACACACACACACACACACACACACACACACACACACACACACACACACACACACAGTACGCAGCTGGCTGTATGTAACCAGGGGGGTATGAGGTGACAGCTGGCCCAGGAAGGGCTCACTAGATTGGGGCACGGCCAGGCAGCCAGCAGGCTCAGCTCCAGACACAGCCCTGGTTCCTCTGCCAGACAAGGTGCAATCCTGGGGCTCTGTTAAGAGTTTAGCGATAGGACCCTTGGTTAAGGTCCTATACACACACACATGCATGGACACGGACACACACACACACACACACACATACAAACGTTTTTCAGATGCTAGGTTTTAATCAGTTAAAAGAATAATACTTTGAGGTGATGAGTCTGAAATCCTCAAACTCACTAACCAATCAGTGCTCTGCTAGATGTCCTACAATGATTAAAGCCCATCAGAGTGATTGAACCATTTACATTTCTCCTGGAAATCGGGGGTTCGTCTCAAATCTGATGGAGTTGTTAATGTTATGTAATCGTTATGTCCATCTAACCTGCCCCTCCTCCCAGGTGTCCCAGTGAAGCGTAACGAACTGTATTATGACTGCTGTAAGGAGCCCTACCCTGACGTCACCTTTACTGTCACCATGAGGAGGAGGACACTGTACTACGGCCTCAACCTCCTCATCCCCTGTGTCCTCATCTCTGGCCTGGCCCTGCTGGTCTTCCTGCTGCCTGCAGACTCTGGAGAGAAGATCTCCCTGGGTGAGAGGAGGGTTCCACACACAGAGACACACACACACACATACCTCATTCTGCGAGGACACTGTGGGTCAGCGTACACTAATCCTTTTATTTTCCTTCCTTTATGCTAATTCTGATATTATGCTTTGAATAAGGCTTTATGCCAACCAGTATTCTAGTAAGGCTATAATGCCACCTATCTCTCCCCCTCTACCCCCACCCATCTCTCCCTCTCTACCCCCACTCATCTCTCCCTCTCTACCCCCACCCATCTCTCCCTCTCTACCCCCACCCATCTCTCCCTCTCTACCCCCACCCATCTCTCCCCCTCTACCCCCACCCATCTCTCCCCCTCTACCCCCACCCATCTCTCCCCCTCTACCCCCACCCATCTCTCCCCCTCTACCCCTACCCTTCTCCCTCTCTACCCCTACCCTTCTCCCTCTCTACCCCCACTCATCTCTCCCTCTCTACCCCCACTCATCTCTCCCTCTCTACCCCCACTCATCTCTCCCTCTCTATCCCTACCCTTCTCCCCCTCTACCCCTACTCATCTCCCCCTCTCTACCCCCCTCCATCTCTCCCTCTCTACCCCCACTCATCTCTCCCTCTCTACCCCTACCCTTCTCCCTCTCTACCCCCACTCATATCTCCCTCTCTACCCCCACTCATCTCTCCCTCTCTACCCCCCTCCATCTCTCCCCCTCTACCCCCACTCATCTCTCCCTCTCTACCCCCACTCATCTCTCCCCCTCTACCCCCACCCATCTCTCCCCCTCTACCCCCACTCATCTCTCCCTCTCTACCCCCCTCCATCTCTCCCCCAGGTATCACTGTCTTGCTGTCTCTGACTGTCTTCATGTTGCTGGTAGCAGAAATCATGCCGGCTACGTCAGACTCTGTTCCTCTCATCGGTAAAGTATTGATCATCTATTGACTCATCAGTGATTTATTGAGTTTTGTAGAAGCACTATTGTATTTTACATGATTACGCTTATACAAGTTGTGAATTGATTGGTGGTTCAATATCATCACTAGATACCAAGCTAAATCATGAAACCAATTCAAACTTATGTGTTCCTTATTTAGATCTGGTTGCTATGCCCATATTTCTTGCAGTGGAGGCTGCTGGGGGAAGGATGACTCATAACAATGGCTGAAATGGAGTGAATGGAACGGTATCAAACTGGTGTTTTGGATCCTATTCCATTCCACTCCACTCCTGCCATTATTATGAGCTGTCATCTCCTCAGCAGCCCCCACTGCTTTCTTGGTAAGTTGACCACACACAGTTAAGTATAGAATAGCCACTCATAAACCCAGTGTAATACCCCATGACCAAACATCTAACTAATATGGTTTCCACACTACACAAGGTATTCGCATTACAGAGCTGTGTTCTGTTTTCCCTTCTAGCAGCCGATATTTACCTCTGGCTTTAATCAGCTAGACAGGAGAGGTGTAGAAGGAACAGCATGCCTGTTTCCCAAATGGCACCCTATTCCCTATTTAGTGCACTACTGGTGAAAAGATCTGCACTATGTAGGGAATAGGGTGCCAGTACATGATTGATGGAAGGAATCAATTCCCAGGAAAGAGAGGAGACGTTGATAGAATGAAGAGCTCAGAGGGCTGACAGGGTGTTAGGGATGTTACCACCTCAGGCAGACAGGTGGTTACAGTTCTCATCTTCTGTTAAAATACCTCTCTCTGTGTCTCTCTCTCTCTTTATCCCTCTCTCTCTTTATCTCTCTCTCCCTCTCTCTCTGTGTCTCTCTCTCTCTTTATCTCTCTCTCTCTTTATCTCACTCTCCCTCTCTCTCTCTCCCTCTCTCTCTGTGTCTCTCTCTCTCTTTATCTCTCTTTATCTCTCTCTCCCTCTCTCTCTCCTCTTTCTCTCTCTCTCTCACCTTGTTCTATTCCTCTCTCTCTCGTTCTCTTTCTCTCTCTATCCTGAAGCAGGGGATAACCTGTTAATCACCCGTTAAAATACCTCTCTTTTCTACCTTTTCTCATCCATCTCTTTCCAGTATTCTATCATCTATACCTCTATGTTCCTGCCCAGTACTTTCCAGTATTCTATAATCTATATCTCTATGTTTCTGCCCAGTACTTTCCAGTATTCTATTATTTATATTTCTATGTGTTCCATCCCACTACAATGATTTCTAATATTGATATCTATAATGTATATTTCTGTTGTTGCAGGCCAGTATTTTTCATTCGCCATGATGATCGTGGGTCTCTCTCTCGTCGTCACGGTTCTCGTTCTACAGTTCCACCATCACGACCCTCACGGGGTAAAGATGCCTAAATGGGTAGGTAACCATGGTTACATGACATTTCCTGCTAACCTGTTTGTGTCATGTCCTCTTATCTGACGCCTTGAGTCGTAGAGTAGTTTCGGTTCAAGTTATGTCTGCCACGGAAAAAATACATTCCAATTCTCTTAGTGGTCCTTGCCTCTGGTTGTGCTCGAGTAGAGGAGTTGTAGAAGTCGTTTAGCAGTTAAAGTTCAGTTTGTTTGTCATCCGTGTGACTTCACCAGCTCTGATCCTGTAGTACCACAGTGTGTACAAGGGGATGGTGTCCACAGAATCTCCCCACTTCCTCCCCAAAGTGGGAGTTGTCACAGGAAGTGGAAGAGTGTTAACGTAAGAACAACACACAGTCAAATCCTGTCATACAAGAAAACAGGAAATACATCTTACCCCAGGACACGTCACAAGAATGAAAGAGTAACACAAACGTTGCTGGGGTACCAGATCACTCCAAGGCCTTCGCCAGACAGCTCATTGCTCATTGACTAGGCCTATGTCATCTCATCTCACGTCTTAAAGTGTCAGTCCACTTCCATCCAATATTCACACGATCCTGTAGAGCGTTGGAACACAAAGTGGCTGTAGTTCAAAGTCATAGAGACGGCTCATTGACTAGGCCTATGTCATCGTAACATATGCCACTTCCTGAAGTGTCACTTCTGCCCTGGCAGACAAACAGTGCCTGAGGGGATGACTGGCTCTCTCAGACAGGCCAGACATGTTTTAAACATGAACCATCTCCAGCCCTGTAGAGCCTCTCTGTGTCCTAGTCTGCCGGTGTACATGTGAAGACCTGGTCTATCTCTGAATATGCTTGTACATCTGTGCCTTATAGCGTTATCTATGGTGCTTTTTCTGTCAACAATGTAATGTGTTCACGACGTGTGTTTTATTGCTTATATTACCCTAAAATTGCCAAAATGTTTAATATCAGTGCAAACTGTCCCTTTTTGGGAGCTGCCACCTTTCTCTCTCTGTCTTCACCTTTCCCTCCTCTCTCCCTTTTTCTCTGTCTCTCCTCACACTCTCTCTCTCTTTCCTCACCCCTGCCTCCACTGCCTCTCTAGATGCGAGTCATCCTCCTCAACTGGTGCGCCTGGTTCCTCCGCATGAAGAAGCCTGGCGAGGAACGCAAGACAACCACCCCCTCCTCCGTCACCACCAACACCAATACTACCCCCAGCTCCACCACAGGAGGCTACAAGTACTCCCACCCTCCCCCTCACCACGCCAGCACCAGCTCCATCCAGATGGGCTCCATCCCTGGGGGACAGCCCTCCAATACCTCAACCACCAACGGCAACATGAACCTGTACTTCGGCTACCACTCCATGGGTATGGGAGGGATGGGATCCTTGGGGGGGTCTCACGATAACCCCTGCTGCCCGCCTAGCAGTGACTCTTCTGGGGTTGGGGTCTGCAGTGGAGGGGTTGGGGGTGGTAGTCAGACCACGGGGACAGGTGGAACATGTTCCCCCAACGAGGCGCTACTCTCCGACCGGGACGTGGGGATCCTCCGGAGGTTGACGGTGGACCAGATCCCGGAGATCGGGCGGATCCTGGAGGAAGTTCATTTTATCGCCCAGAGGTTCAGGGAGCAGGATGAGGGAGAGGCGGTCTGCAGCGAGTGGAAGTTTGCGGCGGCGGTCGTGGATCGTCTTTGTCTCGTGGCGTTCACGATCTTCTCCATCATCGGCACGTTTACCATCCTCATGTCGGCGCCCAACTTCCTAGAGGCTGTGACCAAGGATTACCTCACATAATGTGGATTTTATCTCGGCTGGCTAATTGGGCAAACGCTAACGAACACTGTAGCTAATTGGCTAACGCTAACTAGCGCTTTAGCTATAATGCTAAACAATACAAACTGTAGCTAACCGCCTCTACTCTGTGAAGCCACTGAAAACCACCTCCCACAGTTTTGAGATAAAATAATCTCTAGAGTTATGACTTATGACACCAGTACTTGGAACTCCAAATGTCTATATTTTGATAATGGTTGTGTATTATTATGGTGATATACAGTATATCTTCCATGTGGGTGTGTTACTGTCAAAATGGCTACCGTAGCTGTAGTCGTGCTTACCACTCATTCAGTAACAGTACTGTCAAAATGGCTTCCGTAGCTGTAGTCAATGCTTACCACTCGTTCAGTAACAGTACTGTCAAAATGGCTACCGTAGCTGTCATCTATGCTTACCACTCGTTCAGTAACGTTACTGTCAAAATGGCTTCCGTAGCTGTAGTCAATGCTTACCACTCGTTCAGTAACAGTACTGTCAAAATGGCTTCCGTAGCTGTCATCTATGCTTACCACTCGTTCAGTAACGTTACTGTCAAAATGGCTTCCGTAGCTGTAGTCAATGCTTACCACTCGTTCAGTAACAGTACTGTCAAAATGGCTTCCGTAGCTGTCATCTATGCTTACCACTCGTTCAGTAACAGTACTGTCAAAATGGCTACCGTAGCTGTCATCTATGCTTACCACTCATTCAGTAACGTTACTGTCAAAATGGCTTCCGTAGCTGTAGTCAATGCTTACCACTCGTTCAGTAACGTTACTGTCAAAATGGCTTCCGTAGCTGTAGTCAATGCTTACCACTCGTTCAGTAACGTTACTGTCAAAATGGCTTCCGTAGCTGTCGTCTATGCTTACCACTCGTTCAGTAACAGTACTGTCAAAATGGCTTCCATAGCTGTCGTCTATGCTTACCACTCGTTCAGTAACAGTACTGTCAAAATGGCTTCCATAGCTGTCGTCTATGCTTACCACTCGTTCAGTAACAGTACTGTCAAAATGGCTTCCATAGCTGTCGTCTATGCTTACCACTCGTTCAGTAACAGTACCTCAGTATATAGTAGGTGAGGCTATAGTTCTAGAACAGTGTGTGAATTCACTGACACACGTTTTATCCCTTTCCCTATCACCATTTCATTTCAACCGTTTCTTCTAGCCTCTTTTGTATAGATAACCTCAGACGTTCCTCTTCCCCCTCTTCTTTCTCTCCCTTTTTGTTTTCCATTCTTTCCCCATATTTTCACTCTTTACCACCTCACCTGGTTTCACTTCTGCCCCTCTTTCACTGTTCATCTTTCCATTAATCTGTCCCCCACCCCTCCTTTCTCCCTCTGTTCCCCAGACCATCAGCCAGATCTTTCTCTACTTTCCCCTTTCACTTGACACTTTTCTCCCTCTGTCCCCCATCCCTCCTGTCCCTCTGTCCCCCATATCTCCTGTCCCTCTGTCCCCCATCCCTCCTCTCCCTCTGTCCCCCATCCCTCCTGTCCCTCTGTCCCCCATCCCTCCTCTCCCTCTGTCCCCCATCCCTCCTGTCCCTCTGTCCCCCATCCCTCCTGTCCCTCTGTCCCCCATCCCTCCTCTCCCTCTGTCCCCCATCCCTCCTCTCCCTCTGTCCCCCATCCCTCCTCTCCCTCTGTCCCCCATCCCTCCTGTCCCTCTGTCCCCCATCCCTCCTGTCCCTCTGTCCCCCATCCCTCCTGTCCCTCTGTCCCCCATCCCTCCTGTCCCTCTGTCCCCCACCCCTCCTCTCCCTCTGTCCCCCATCCCTCCTGTCCCTCTGTCCCCCATCCCTCCTCTCCCTCTGTCCCCCATCCCTCCTGTCCCTCTGTCCCCCATCCCTCCTGTCCCTCTGTCCCCCATCCCTCCTGTCCCTCTGTCCCCCATCCCTCCTGTCCCTCTGTCCCCCATCCCTCCTGTCCCTGTGTCCCCATCCTTCCTGTCCCTCTGTCCCCCATCCCTCCTCTCCCTCTGTCCCCCATCCCTCCTGTCCCTCTGTCCCCCATCCCTCCTGTCCCTCTGTCCCCCATCCCTCCTGTCCCTCATCCCTCCTGTCCCTCTGTCCCCCATCCCTCCTGTCCCTCTGTCCCCCACCCCTCCTCTCCCTCTGTCCCCCATCCCTCCTGTCCCTCTGTCCCCCATCCCTCCTGTCCCTCTGTCCCCCATCCCTCCTCTCCCTCTGTCCCCCATCCCTCCTGTCCCTCTGTCCCCCACCCCTCCTGTCCCTCTGTCCCCCATCCCTCCTGTCCCTCTGTCCCCCATCCCTCCTGTCCCTCTGTCCCCCATCCCTCCTCTCCCTCTGTCCCCCATCCCTCCTGTCCCTCTGTCCCCCACCCCTCATGTCCCTCTGTCCCCCATCCCTCCTGTCCCTCTGTCCCCCACCCCTCCTCTCCCTCTGCCCCCCAGACCATCAGTCAGATATAACTGCAGTATACAGTGCATTCAGAAAGTATTCAGACACCTTGACTTGTTCCACATTTTGTTACGTTACAGCCTTATTCTAAAATTGATTACATGTTTTTTTCCCCTCATCAATCTACACACAATACCCCATAATGACGAAGCAAAAACAGTTTTTTTTAAATAAAATAAAACGGATATCACATTTATATAAGTATTCAGACCCTTTACTCAGTACTTTGTTGAAACACCTTTGACAGCGATTACAGCCTTGAGTCTTCTTGGGTATGACGCTACAAGCTTGGCACACCTGTATTTGGGGAGTATCTCATTCTTCTCAGCAGATCCTCTCATGCGCTGTCAGGTTGGATGGGGAGCGTCGCTGCACAGCTATTTTCAGATCTCTCCAGAGACGTTTGATCGGGTTCTAGTCTGGCTCTGGCTAAGCCACTCCTGTGTCGTCTTGGCTTTGTCCGTAGGGTCGTTGTCCTGTTGAAAGGTGAACCTTCACCCCAGTCTGAGGTCCTGAGCGCTCTGGAGCAGGTTTTCATCAAGGATCTCTCTCTGTACTTTGCGCCGTTCATCTTTCCCTCGATCCTGACTAGTCTCCCAGTCCCTGCCGCTGAAAAACATCCCCACAGCATGATGCTGCCATGACCATGCTTCACCGTAGGGACTGTGCCAGGTTTCCTCCGGACGAGAAGCTTGGCATTCAGGCCAAGGAGTTAAATTCTGGTTTCATCAGACCAGATAATCTTGTTTCTCATGGTCTGAGAGTCTTTAGGTGCCTTTTGGCAAACTCCAAGCAGGCTGTTATGTGCCTTTTACTGAGGAGTGGCTTCTGTTTGGCCACTCTACCATAAAGGCCTGATTGGTGGAGTGCTGCAGAGATGGTTGTCCTTCTGGATGGTTCTCCCATCTCCACAGAGGAACTCTGGAGCTCTCTGAGTGACCATCGGGTTCTTGGTCACCTCCCTGACCAAGGCCCTTCTCCCCCAATTGCTCAGTTTGGCTGGGAGGCCAGCTCTAGGAAGAGCCTTGGTGGTTCCAAACTTCTTCCATTTAAGAATGATGGAGGCCACTGTGTTCTTGGGGAACTTCAATGCTGCAAAAATGTTTTGGTACCCTTTCCCAGATCTGTGCCTCGACACAATCCTGTCTCGGAGCTTTACGGACAATTCCTTCGACCTCATGGCTTGGTTTTTGCTCTGACATGCACTGTCAACTGTCTGACCTTATATAGACAGGTGTGTGCCTTTCCAAATCATGTCCAATCAATTTAATTTACCTTAGGTGGACTCCAATCAAGTTGTAGAAACATCTCACGGATGACCGATGGAAACAAGATGCACCTGAGCTCAATTTCGAGTCTCATAGAAAAGGGTCTGAATACTTATGTAAATAAGGCATTTCTTACTTTTATACATTTGCAAAAAAATCAAAAAAACTGTTTTTGTTTTGTCATTATGGGGTGTTGTGTGTTGATTGATGAGGGAAATGTTTTATTTAATCCATTTTAGAATAAGGCTGTAACGTAACAAAATGTGGAACAAGTCTAGGGGTCTGAATACTTATCCAATGCACTGGATAAGTAGTAACAGTTTTTCAGGTTCCATTTCACTGTGGTTCCATTTCATTTAAGCTCCGCTTCTCCTCCCCAGTAACCTTATTAAACTGTATCTAGCTAGAACTGCATACCATCACTGCAGATCAGATAGGAGAATCTATGGACCCATTAACTCCCTGGTTCTCCTCTAAAACCTCTCTCTAATGGCACAGCTATATGTCATCTGTGTAGAATATCATACTCTTTGCTAACTTTGCTAACTGAGCCACATTCCTTCAGCAGGTGAGCATTATATTTGTGAAGCAGTATGTTAGCGTCGGATTTGTAGCTGGTCGTCATCAATACCAGGGTATATCTAAATCTTCATGGATGTTTTTTCAAGTAAAACTCAACATAAAAAAAACAAGTCTAAGGATACAGTGACACTTAAAAAACGTATTAGAAAATATATTTTCCTAAGAAGCCCTGTGTGTTTTCCCACGGCGGACACAGACGTTGAACCTTTCGTAGTCCAGATTGTTTTAGTGTTGTGTTCTCTAATACTGTGTGAAATGAAACAGCCTTTCCTCATTATCGTTAAGCAAAGGACATGAAACCCGGATGACTGGGGGTATTATTGACAGAAAACCCCCTGATGTATACCACAATGTGTGTCTAACCTCGTCGCCGTGTCAACACAACTACAGTAAACTAACTCTCACTACGGTGATCATCTTATCGTTAAACAGATGACATCAAACATTGAATTACAACTGTCTATTGCTCTATTGTCTTCAGCTGGCTTGTATCACTACTGTCTATCGTTCTATTGTCTTCATGACACTGACAGAACTCAGACTGGGCCCGCTGATTCGGACATGAGAAAGGAGGTCATTAAAACAACAGACATTTTGAGAGAGAGAGAGAGAGAGATCCTAGACTGGGGCTGGAGGTCCAAAGGACAAAGGTTTGTGGGGTCAGAGACGTCGCCTGATCCACCATCCTGACCACTGCTCTGTTTGGTTTCACCATACCCTGTAGAGGAACAGGATATGATATTGTAAGATCAGGGGCCCGTATCCACAAAGCCTCGGAGTAGGAGTGCTGATCTAGGATCTGTCCATGCAACCTTATTCATTATGAACTAAAAGGCTAAACTGAGCCTAGATCAGCACCTGTACTCTGAGACACTTTGGATATGGGCTCTGAGCCAATCAAAGACGAGGAAAGCCCTAATGGGAAGACCACTGCGCTGTCATCAGGTCATTGAAATTCAACTTTATTCATCAACATGTCACGTTATGTAACAGACACACAAGACTTACCTGTGTCTCCTAAAGGAATGCTGTTGTATCCCTGTCCTGTTGGAACAAGCTTCCTGAACCGTTGGATTTCACATGTCTTTATCTGGCCAATAGTCTATCATGTAGACATTTTGTAGAGGATCATGTTTCCTCCCTGTGTGTGTAATCACTGTCATGCCTAGTATTGGACATACCATGTTTTGTCCTCTCCACTGTGTTAACTGATGTGTGGTGAGTGTTTTTGCACAAAATGGCTAAAGAATATCACAAATGTTTTTGAAAATGATATCTAACTAAAATGGGATAAGTTTTGAGTTTCCTACCTGTATTTGACAATACGATTAATCACATTTAAAAAAAAAAAATCTAAGTCACTCTGATGCCCGTAGTTGGGTTTCAGCCATTTGTCACAATTGTCACGAGTGTGGTAATATCTTGTTGATGGGTGTGTCTGTGCCTCTCTGTGTGTAATGTCTCTTTAGAAACATGTACATGCATTACCAGTGTATATTATTATACAACAATAAAGAGAGAAAACGAAGTTTAATCCAAAAGGGTTAAATCATTCAGGGCCCAGGTAAAAACTCTCGTCCCTATAGTTCTAACACAGTTCATCCAGAAACGGTCTCTGTTGCGGTGTCAGTTTATAATATCAATTTACTACCTGGAACTAGGGCCCAGAGTTTTCCCTGAACCTAACCTGGGAAAAACTTCTAACTCTACGTTATGGCCCTCCATCTGTCTGTCTGTCTGTGCTGTCAGCTTCCAGAGGAGGATACGACAGTGACGTCATCAACTCATGGCCCTGGTGCAAATGTTCTTTGATTCATGAAGGTAGTGAGGGTGTATGGAGGGTGTATGGAGGGTGTATTTCATCTGCATGGCTTTAGATCCTGCTTGACAAACACCGTCTGGGGAGCTGAATCACTTAGCAGTCTGAGGGAGAATCTTTCAATACACCTTCAAGGCATCACAGGTGGTTTCGCTCTGTTTACTCTTCAGACACACTGCTTTATTGTGTGTGCGTGCGTGCGTGCGTGCGTCCGTCCGTCCGCACGCACATCTGGAAATCCTCTTATTCCAGCCGGTCTGTTCTGTTTCTCCTCTGGGGCTTCTGGGACGCTGTTGCTGCAGGAATACTGAGCTAAGACCTGTGACAGAGGCTTTGAAACCGCTACAGATCCTGCTCTGCTGTGTGCTTGCGATGTGTGGGTGTCTGTGAGAGAGGGAGATTGTGGTGTGTTTCTCCCAGTGTTTGTGTGTGTGTGTCCACAAATCATCACTGTGTCCAGATGTCTGTGGTAATAGATTCATGGACACACACTGAAAGCCTTTTTCCCATCCACACGTCAGGTTTTAGATGCACTGTCTGATCCCTTTAAACAACCGACTGGACCGTCTCAATTCAATGTCTCTGCATTTGTAAAACAGCTTCCTTTTTTAAATGACAGGGACTCGAAACGCACAGAAGGCTTTGAACACGTTTAATGGTATATCCGTTGTGTTTCGCTCCAGCCTTGCAGCACAGTCTGCCAGTAACACTATTTATCATGGAACACATTTTAATAACATTTAAAAATCAACTACTACAGCTGAAGTGGGAAGTTTACGTACACCTTAGCCAAATATAGTTAAACTCAGTTTTTCACAATTCCTGAAATTTAATCCCAGTAAAAATGTCCAGTCTTAGGTCAGTTAGGATCACCACTTTATTTTAAGAATGTGAAATGTCAGAATAATAGTAGAGAATGATTTATTTCAGCTTTTATTTCTTTCATCACATTCCCAGTGGGTCAGAAGTTTACATACACTCAATTAGTATTTGGTAGCATTGCCTTTAAATTGTTTATCTTGGGTCAAAATGTTTCAGGCAGCCTTCTACAAGCTTCCCGCAATAAGTTGGGTGAACTTTGGCCCATTCCTCCTGACAGAGCTGGTGTAACTGAGTCAGGTTTGTAGGCCTTCTTGCTCGCACACGCTTTTTCAGTTCTGCCCACACATTTTCTATAGGATTGAGGTCAGGGCTTTGTGATGGCCACTTCAATACCTTGACTTTGTTGTCCTTAAGCCATTTTGCCACAACTTTGGAAGTATGCTTGGGGTCATTGTCCATTTGGAAGACCGATTTGCGACCAAGCTTTAACTTCCTGACTGATGTCTTGAGATGTTGCTTCAATATATCCACACAATTTTCCACCTCATGATGCCATCTATTTTGTGAAGTGCACCAGTCCCTCCTGCAGCAAAGCACCCCCACAACATGACGCTGCCACCCCCGTGCTTCACGGTTGGGATGGTGTTCTTCGGCTTGCAAGCCTCCCCCTTTTTCCTCCAAACAAAACGATGGTCATTATTTCTCCAAAAAGTACGGTCTTTGTCCCCATGTGCAGTTGCAAACAGTAGTCTGGCTTTTTTATTGTGTTTTTGGAGCAGTGGCTTCTTCCTTGCTTAGCGGCCTTTCAGGTTATGTCGATGTAGGACTCGTTTTACTGTGGATATAGATATTTTGTACCCGTTTCCTCCAGCATCTTCACAAGGTCCTTTGCTGTTGTTCTGGGATTGAGTATGTTCATCTCTAGGAGACAGAACGTGTCTCCTTCCTGAGCGGTATGACGGCTGCGTGGTCCCATGGTGTTTATACTTGCGTACTATTGTTTGTACAGATGAACGTGGTACCTTCAGGCGTTTGGAAATTGCTCCCAAGGATGAACCAGACTTGTGCAGGTTTACAATTTGTTTTCTGAGGTCTTGGCTAATTTCTTTTGATTTTCCCATGATGTCAAGCAAAGAGGCACTGAGTTGGGCCTTGAAATACATCCACAGGTACACCTCCAATTGACTCAAATGATGTCAATTAGCCGATCAGAAGCTTCTAAAGCCATGACATAATTTTCTGGATTTTCCAAGCTGTTTAAAGGTACAGTTAACTTAGTGTATGTAAACATCTGACCCACTGGAATTGTGATACAGTGAATTATATATTAAATAATCTGTCTGTAAACAATTGTTGGAAAAATGACGTGTCATGAAGTAGATGTGCTACAAAGTAATGTCCTAACCGACTTGCCAAAACTATAGTTTGTTAACAAGAAATGTGTGGTTGAAACATTTAGGTTGGAGTCATTAAAACTTGTTTATGTAAACTTCCCACTTCAACTGTACATCGTATCTATTTATTTATGATGTCGTCACTTGACTCCCTACCCCCATATCTGTTGAGTAGACGGCCTACCTCTTAATACAACACGACGAGTCCAGTCACACTACTCATCATCTCCCACTTCTCCATTACCATCGGAGCATTGATACAGGGAACATAACACTGAGATGCAGTACTGTATCAGACACCTCGACAGCAACGGCCTGTCATAGCGTCGACACAGATAATTGATCTAGATAAACGGCAGGCAAAGATAGGAAACAGTGAAGAGCAGAGAGACTCCTCAGCACCATTTCTATCCCTCCATCCCTCTCTTTGCTCTCTTCCTCCACCTCTCTCCCTGAGGGTGTGAAGAACATATATAGTACCAGGCACAAGTTTGGACACACTTACTCATTCAAGGGTTTTTCTTTATGTTTACTATCTTCTACATTGTAGAATAATAGTGAAGACATCAAAACTATGGAATAACGTAGTAACCAAAAAAGTGTTAAACAAATCAAAATATATTTGATATGAGATTCACCTTTTGCCTTCATGACAGTTTTGCATTCTGTCAACCAGCTTAACCTGGAATGCTTTTCCAACAGTCTTGAAGGAGATCCCACATATATTGAGCACTTGTTGGCTGATTTTCAACTCATCCCAAACCATCTCAAGTTGAGGTGGTTTACATGTTGCGTTTATATTTTTGTTCCTTATAGAGCCCTGTGTGTGCATTCTAATGTTGACATCACAATGGGTGAGTTACTGTGTTGACATAACTTTTCAGTAACAGAGGCTAAATATATGGTGTTCTAGATTAAGTCAGCAGTGCTTTTTAAATGCAGGAGGACAGCTTTTTGTTAGAGGTGGTTCACTATCGCAGGTGTCCCTCCAGCTGAGAAGGACAGGGGGCTCATGGTTCATTTATATTGGGGGAGATGCAGGACGCTGAAGTACCATCGCTTACATGTGAATTAGAGTTTGCCTGACCACACATCAGATGCATTTTACGTGATGCTCCTGGTGAATATTGACGATCTACTCTCCCATTTGCAGGCTACACGAGTGACTATTAAAGCACTGCAGTCTACATTTCTTGTCGACTGTGTGGGGGGAAAATAAACGCATGTCGGGAGCTGGGGCTGTCATTACCGACGCAGCTGTGTTAATATGTTATTACAGTTCGCTGAAAGAGAAGAGAAATTGACTGAATTGAACACACCACACACAATTGAACCCATCAAATCTGATTGGTGACATCCACATATTTATCAGATGTTATTGCGGGTGTAGCGACATGCTCTTCTCCCATGAACAGCAACATACACAGACAACAGCACTGCCACATGGTATTTAATCACAGCAACTCAGAAAATAAAAGAAATGCCATTTTGGGCCCCATACAAATAATCCCTTCAACTGATTAGCAGGATGAGAGTACACAGTAGAATACTTCATACAGACATGAGAAAACCAGAGTCCATAGAGAATGGGCTTCATCAGTGCTGCTGGTATTGAAGGTGCAGAAGTACAGCGGTGTGTGTGTGTGTGTGTGTGTGTGTGTGGTGCCTGTGGGTGGGTCACTACTCGTTGAGCTGACAGAGCAGAGCTGAGGCCTTGGTGATCCAGTAGTCACTAGGCAGGCTGGACGGCAGCATCACAGTCACCACAAAGTTAGTAGAGTGGCCTGAGAGAGAGAACACACAGGTCTGTCACTATCTGGACATGATGCAGAGGACCAGAGAACACACAGGTCTGTCACTATCTGGACATGATGCAGAGGACCAGAGAACACACAGGTCTGTCACTATCTGGACATGATGCAGAGAACCAGCACCAGCCCTAAAAAACACATTACTAGCTTGATCACCACCTGGGTCCACTTTACTAGGGACAAGTGAGGGACAGAGCTGGAGGTAAGTAGTAGGGCTCTAGGTAGGTAGTAGGACACCAGGTAGGTAGTATGGCTCTAGGTAGGTAGTAGGGCACTGGGTAGGTAGGTAGTAGGGCTCTGGGTAGGTAGGTAGTAGGCACTGGGCAGGTAGTAGGGCACTGGGTGGGTAGGTAGTAGGGCACTGGGTAGGTAGGTAGTAGGGCACTGGGTAGGGCGTTGGGCACTGGGTAGGTAGGTAGTAGGGCTCTGGGTAGGTAGGTAGTAGAGCACTGGGTAGGTAGTAGGGCTCTGGGTAGGTAGGTAGTAGGGCACTGGGTAGGTAGTAGGGCTCTGGGTAGGTAGGTAGTAGGGCACTGGGTGGGTAGGTAGTAGGGCACTGGGTAGGTAGGGAGTAGGGCACTGGGTGGGTAGGTAGTAGGGCACTGGGTGGGTAGGTAGTAGGGCTCTGGGTAGATAGTAGGGCACTGGGTAGGTAGGTAGTAGGGCTCTGGGTAGGTAGTAGGGCACTGGGTAGGGAGTAGGGCTCTGGGTGGGTAGGTAGTAGGGCTCTGGGTGGGTAGGTAGTAGGGCACTGGGTAGGTAGGTAGTAGGGCACTGGGTGGGTAGGTAGTAGGGCTCTGGGTGGGTAGGTAGTAGGGCTCTGGGTGGGTAGATAGTAGGGCTCTGGGTAGGTAGGTAGTAGGGCTCTGGGTGGGTAGGTAGTAGGGCTCTGGGTAGGTAGGTAGTAGGTAGGTAGGGAACTAGGTAGGTTGTAGGGTACTGGGTAGGTAGTAGGGCACTGGGTAGAGTAGAGCTCTGGGTAGGTAGGTAGTAGGTAGGTAGGTAGGTAGTAGGGCTCTGGGTAGGTAGGTAGTAGGGCTCTGGGTGGGTAGGTAGTAGGGCTCTGGGTAGGTAGGTAGTAGGTAGGTAGGGAACTAGGTAGGTAGTAGGGTACTGGGTAGGTAGTAGGGCACTGGGTAGAGTAGAGCTCTGGGTAGGTAGGTAGTAGGTAGGTAGGTAGGTAGGTAGGTAGGTAGTAGGGCTCTGGGTAGGTAGTAGAGCTCTGGGTATGTAGGTAGTAGGTAGGTAGGGAACTAGGTAGGTAGTAGGGCACTGGGTAGGTAGGTAGGGCACTGGGTAGGTAGATAGGGCACTAGGTAGGTATTAGGGTGTGTATAGGGACATAGTGTATAAGTGTACCTGTCGTAGACAGAGTCCTGAGGTCTTATACAGTGGAACTTGGTACAGTTTAGTAAGAGGAAGGGCTATAGGTAGGACTGTATTGCAGTGGTTCTCAAACCTCTCCTTCAGGACGTCCAGACATGTTGTTATAGCTCTGAACTCTCTCTCCTGATTCACCTAGTCAAGGGCTTGATGATTAGTTGAATCAGGTGTGCTGGTTCAATAGATCAAATCCATGGAACGGCCGTGGGTCCCAGAGGAGAGGTTTGAAACCCCCAGGTGTAGAGTGGTTATACTGAGTGTACAAAATATTATGAACACCTTCCTAATGTTGAGTTGCATCCCCCCACCCCTTTGCCCTCAGAACAGCCTCAATTCGGGAAACTGTTGAGCGTGAAAAATGCAGCAGTGTTGCAGTTCTTGAGCGTGAAAAACCCAGCAGCGTTGCAGTTCTTGACGCAAACCAGTATGCCTGGCACCTACTATGTACCCTGTTCAAAGGCACTTAAATCTTTAGTCTTGCCCATTGGATTGTGTATGTGTGACATTCAGAGGGTGAATGGGAAAGACAAAAGATTTAAGTGTTTTTGAACGGGGTTTGGTAGTAGGTGCCAGGCACCCCGGTTTGTGTCAAGAACTGCAACGCTGCTGGGTTTTTCACACTCAACAGTTTCCCGTGTGTATCAAGAATGGTCCACCAACCAAAGGACATCCAGCCAACTTGACACAACTGTGGGAAGCGTTGGAGTCAACATGGGCCAGTTTCCCTGCGGAACGCTTTCAACACCTTGTAGAGTCCATGTCCTGATGAATTGAGGCTGTTCTGAGGGCAGAAGGGGGTGTCCTTACCTGTAGTAGACAAAGTCCCAGCCCTAGCTGAGGTCTTGTACAGTGGAGCCTGGTAGAGAGATGGATCAGGGTCGTAGTTCTGCTGGGGTTCGAAGTGCACCACGGGAAGCATGGCATTCATCACCCGCGGCAACGCATCCTCGATCACCATGTTGACGTCGTCCCAGCGACTGGCGTCCATGAACATCCCGTGCACCAGCACGCCATCGTTGATGGTGGGTAGCTATGGAGACAGAGTGGTACTGCAGTTACCATAATGTCATATTATGATCCATTATGATTAGAGGCCTGGGTTTTGGACAATCATGTCACATGACCTGGTTTTGAACCTTTAGTTAAAGCTTTATCCTCCAGCACCACCATCGTCCAGCACCATCTTCAGACAGTTGTTTTCATTTTAGGTCTAATTCTCATTTCTGGATAAGGCTTTAAATAAAGGTTCAATCTAGGTCATGTGACATTGTAGTCCAGAACACAGGTTCCTAATAATGATACAGATACTGTTCTAAAACCATCTCTCCAGGACCAGACTAGTTAATTCACTGATGACCTCTAAACATCCCACAGAGGTCAAAGTGTGTTGGAGTCATTTCTATCAGCGAGTAGCTTAGCTCCTTCATGTTTTTACAGAGTCAGACTTTGCTTTGGAGGCAGGATGCAGTAAACTCCTTCCTGCCCTCAGGGCAACCAGTCTAAATATGTCCCTCTCCCCTCCCTGTAGCTACCTCAGAGTCCATGTCCAGCTCGCCCCCGGCCGGTAGGGTCTTCAGCGCCTCGCTCACGGCCCCCTGGTCTAGGTAGACCGGCAACACGTTGAAACGGAAGTTGAGCTCGTCGATGGGGAGGTTATAGGTCCTGGCGTGGTTCTGTAGCGCCCCTACAGGACAGGAGGGTGAACAGCACAACAGCCTTTCAACATCTCAGTAACTGGACTGTAACCCTGTCCTTTACTTTGGACTGATCCCAGGCCTGTTCAATAATAACAGGATTTATAAATATACAGCACCTCTCTCAAACCCAACAACATACTATATCAGTGGTCACCAAACGGTCCATCGCCAAACATTTCTGTAAAAAACCCAACGATAAAGCCTTGTGTTCCTATTTATTTTATTAGCCTTGGGCTGTTGGTGGTAGGTGCAGCCAATTCAGCTGCCCTGCGCGCCAGGTATGTGACTGAAGGTACAAACTCTGCCTTCCCGGTGGGCCTGGAGAGGAAATCAAGTGCACTATGCCACCGCTGGCCAATCAGATGCTCAGATGACCGTGTTTGCAGTAATGTAGCAGGCATGGAAGAAAGCTACGGCAAAGTTGATACTGTGAGATTTCAGAACGTTTAAAACCATGACTAGAGAGAGACTGTCAACCAATACAGCTAAGAGCTTTTTCTGAGTGAGTTCATGTTTAAGATCTTACTCAGCACTGTCAACACTTTGTATTCAACACTTTTATAAGCCATAAAATGCACGTTCTTCCTATTTCCACTCAGCGCTACAACAAGCAGTGCAGCAGTAATGAATGAGGAGGAAAGTGTATCGGTAGGCTTGCGTTGTTATTATTAGCGGCTTGGGTCTTTTTTAATATCAAGGAAAATTTCACTTTCTCTGTTCATAGGAGTAACAACATGAATTTGTGCATGAGGCAGAAGTAATGCGGTGTGACTCGAGTTTTGCCATCAGCTGGAAGACGGTGTCCCTTTTTGGTTAGTGTCAGTGGAGGAAAGGGAGAGTGGAGGGATGTTGAGAGGTGGACCCTCAGTCTGCTGCTCTCTCCCTCTGCTGAGACTGACGCTCAGTCTGCTGCTCTCTCCCTCTGCTGAGACTGACCCTCAGTCTGCTGCTCTCTCCCTCTGCTGAGACTGACGCTCAGTCTGCTGCTCTCTCCGTCTGCTGCTCTCTCCCTCTGCTGAGACTGACCCTCAGTCTGCTGCTCTCTCCCTCTGCTGAGACTGACGCTCAGTCTGCTGCTCTCTCCGTCTGCTGCTCTCTCCCTCTGCTGAGACTGACCCTCAGTCTGCTGCTCTCTCCCTCTGCTGAGACTGACACTCAGTCAGCTGCTCTCTCCCTCTGCTGAGACTGACCCTCAGTCTGCTGCTCTCCATCTCTGCTGAGACTGACCATCAGTCTGCTGCTCTCTCCCTCTGCTGAGACTGACGCTCAGTCTGCTGCTCTCTCCCTCTGCTGAGACTGACGCTCAGTCTGCTGCTCTCCATCTCTGCTGAGACTGACCCTCAGTCTGCTGCTCTCTCCCTCTGCTGAGACTGACCCTCAGTCTGCTGCTCTCCATCTCTGCTGAGACTGACCATCAGTCTGCTGCTCTCTCCCTCTGCTGAGACTGACGCTCAGTCTGCTGCTCTCTCCCACTGCTGAGACTGACGCTCAGTCTGCTGCTCTCTCCCTCTGCTGAGGACTGACGCTCAGTCTGCTGCTCTCTCCCTCTGCTGAGACTGACCGCTCAGTCTGCTGCCCTTCCCTTCTGCTGAGACTGACCCTCAGTCTGCTGCTCTCTCCTCTGCTGAGACTGACGCTCAGTCTGCTGCTCTTTCCCTCTGCTGAGACTGACCCTCAGTCTGCTGCTCTCCATCTCTGCTGAGACTGACCATCAGTCTGCTGCTCTCTCCCTCTGCTGAGACTGACGCTCAGTCTGCTGCTCTCTCCCTCTGCTGAGACTGACGCTCAGTCTGCTGCTCTCTCCCTCTGCTGAGACTGACGCTCAGTCTGCTGCTCTCTCCCTCTGCTGAGACTGACGCTCAGTCTGCTGCTCCTTCCCTCTGCTGAGACTGACCCTCAGTCTGCTGCTCTCTCCCTCTGCTTAGACTGACGCTCAGTCTGCTGCTCTTTCCCTCTGCTGAGACTGACCCTCTGTCTGCTGCTCTCCATCTCTGCTGAGACTGACCATCAGTCTGCTGCTCTCTCCCTCTGCTGAGACTGACGCTCAGTCTGCTGCTCTCTCCCTCTGCTGAGACTGACGCTCAGTCTGCTGCTCTCTCCCTCTGCTGAGACTGACGCTCAGTCTGCTGCTCTCTCCCTCTGCTGAGACTGACGCTCAGTCTGCTGCTCTCTCCCTCTGCTGAGACTGACGCTCAGTCTGCTGCTCTCTCCCTCTGCTGAGACTGACCCTCAGTCTGCTGCTCTCTCCCTCTGCTGAGACTGACCATCAGATGCAGGCACCATCAGCCCAGTAAAATAAAAAGCACAGTATTTAAATGTATGCTCACTCAGCTGTGCCTCACAAGTAATACAACAATGGATCTATTACCGGTGTGATCATATAGCCTACCTCAAATTTTGAAATATAATTTTAAACAAATGTCCCGAACAACATTGCATTGGCAGGTAAATTCAAGCAAAGCCAGTAAGTGGTGATACTGTATTGGGCCTATAGCTTACTACACAAACCTCATTGCTACAGAACTGTTTTTAATTGGTTCGTGTTATATAGGCTTACATTATTTAAGTCATGGTAATAAAAAATCAGAGCGGTAGATCTCAGCATGTATTTTGATTCAAAGTGATCTTGACTCAGAAAAGGTTGGTGACCACTGTACTATATGAAGTAGACTACAATGTTGAAGAGAACAGAATATTGACTGGAGTACAGCAGATTGAATAGACTACATCCTTTGACTAGAGCACAGAATATTGAATAGACTACATCATATTGACTAGAGCACAGAATGTTGAATATTTATTGACTACATAATATTGACTAGAGTACAGCATATTGAATATTGGCTAGAGTACAGCTTATTGAATATTTAATAGAGTACAGCATATTGAATATTTAATACACTACATAATATTGACTAGAGAACATAACACAGTGGAGACGGTGTGTACTGACCAGTGAGGAAGCCCTGAGGGAAGAATAATCCAGAGATCCAGAAGGATTTGGGCTGACCCCGCATGATCCAGTTCTACACAAACACACAGACAGAGAGGAAGTTGGTTTCCCTGCATGAAAACACACACGCACACACAGACACACACACACACACAAGAAGGGGAGAGTGATTTTGTTTGGGTTATGTTAATCTCAGTTCCCAGAACCTAATTTTAAGGCTGTCACCAGAGACTGGGGTTATGTTCATCTCGGTCTGTCTGTGTGTAGACATTTAGGGATTGCGTAACACACAGTAAGACCAGTCTCCTGGAACAGAAGCTTCAGTCTGGGGCGATGGAGCGAGTGCACAGAGAGAACCAGAGATGGACAGAGAGCAGAGAGAGAGAGATTATTATCTAGTTCACTGGCTTTGGCAATGTTAACATGTGTTTCACATGCTAATAGAACATGTACATTGATAGAGGAGAGAGAAGACTGGAGATAGAGAGAGACAAGCAAAGAGAGAGAAGACTAAGGAGAGAGAGAGAGAGATAAAAAAGAGAGAGATGGGCAAATACCGAGCAAGGGAACAGAAGAATAGAAAGTGGGAGTAAGAGATGAGAAAGAAGTCAGTCTGAAGTGGATGTCGTGCTGCTAATGTTTAAACATGATTCTCTCATCACATCCCACTACCCCTGATAATGACTGTGTGTGTGTGTGTGTGTGTTTCTCTGCCTGGGCGGAGTTCCTGTAAGCACCACACCATATGTTAAAAGAGTCTTCCCATCTGAGCTAATGAGAACATCTACATTTGTGTGTGTGTGTGTGTCTCTGCCTGGGCGGAGTTCCTGTAAGCACCACACCATATGTTAAAAGAGTCTTCCCATCTGAGCTAATGAGAACATCTACATTCGTGTGTGTGTGTGTGTGTTCACAGAATGTTACCAACAAGAGGACAACATCCACACATGTCAGAGTCTTCCTATCTGATGTAATGACAACATCCACACATGTCAGAGTCTTCCTGTCTGATGTAATGACAACATCCACACATGTCAGAGTCTTCCTGTCTGATGTAATGACAACATCCACACATGTCAGAGTCTTCCTGTCTGATGTAATGACAACATCCACACATGTCAGAGTCTTCCTGTCTGATGTAATGACAACATCCACACATGTCAGAGTCTTCCTGTCTGATGTAATGACAAATCCACACATGTCAGAGTCTTCCTGTCTGATGTAATGACAACATCCACACATGTCAGAGTCTTCCTATCTGATGTAATGACAACATCCACACATGTCAGAGTCTTCCTGTCTGATGTAATGACAACATCCACACATGTCAGAGTCTTCCCATCTGATGTAATGACAACATCCACACATGTCAGAGTCTTCCTGTCTGATGTAATGACAACATCCACACATGTCAGAGTCTTCCTGTCTGATGTAATGACAACATCCACACATGTCAGAGTCTTCCTGTCTGATGTAATGACAACATCCACACATGTCAGAGTCTTCCTGTCTGATGTAATGACAACATCCACACATGTCAGAGTCTTCCTATCTGATGTAATGACAACATCCACACATGTCAGAGTCTTCCTGTCTGATGTAATGACAACATCCACACATGTCAGAGTCTTTGTGTCTGATGTAATGACAACATCCACACATGTCAGAGTCTTAATGTCTGATGTAATGACAACATCCACACATGTCAGAGTCTTCCCATCTGATGTAATGACAACATCCACACATGTCAGAGTCTTCCTGTCTGATGTAATGACAACATCCACACACACGTCTGAGAGAAGTAAATATGGTGTTTCACTGTGTCGTAGTACATTGATACATATGTACACAAATAGTGGTTTGGGGTAAATTGTGTCTGACTCATGACTTAAAGAGAGGTTCATTGCCCCAACTGTACAGCATTTCATGTGTCTATGAGAGAGATGTTCTCTGTCACCTCTATGAAGCAGGTCCTGAGGGCCAGGTCTTTAACCCAGCTGGCCAGGGGTTTGAGGGAGGGGTAGGCTGAGGTGCTCCAGTGGTTTGGAACCTGGTTGTTGAGGAAACTGGTGTAGATCCTCTCCATCTCCTCTGACATCACCACCAGCCCTGCTATAGCCTTCTGGAGGGTACACAGAGACACCTGGGGAGGGAGGGGGAGGGAGGGAGGGGAGGCTGAATGTGAGGAGAAGTGTTTGTGGGTGTTTATCTGAGCCATCCACAAGAGAACATCATAAACCCAGAGGTCACCACTGCAGTAAAGATCCTTTGGAAAGTATTCAAACACATTCCCTTTTTCCACATTTTGTTACGTTACAGCCTTGTTCTAAAATGGATCAAATTATATTTTTCCCTCATCAATCTACACACAATACCACATAATGACAAAGCGAAAACAGGTTTTTAGAAATGTTTGCAAAAAAAGATATAAAAAATGAAATATTACATTTACATAAGTATTCAACCTTTGCAATGAAACTCAAAATTGAGCTCAGGTGCATCCTGTTTCCATTGATCATCCTTGAGATCAGTGGAGGCTGCTGAGGGGAGAATGGCTCATAATAATGTCTGGTACGGAAGAAATGGAATTGCATCAAACACATGGACGTATTTGTGTATTTGATACCATTCCACTTATTCCGTTCCAGTCATTACAACGAGCCCGTCTTCCCCAATTAAGGTGCCACCAACCTCCTATGCTTGAGATCTATATAAAGGTACCCACAGTTGACAGTGCATGTAAGAGCAAAAACCAAGCCATGAGGTCAAAGTAATTGTCTGTAGAGCTACGAGACAGGATTGTGTCGAGCCACAGATCTGGGGAAGGGTAAAAAACAACTGTCTACAGCATTGAAGGTCCCCAAGAACACTGTCCTCCATCATTTTATAATGGAACAAGTTTGGAACACCAAGACTCTACCTAGAGCTGGCTGCCTGGCCAAACTGAGCAATCAGGGAGAAGGGCCTTGTTCAGGGAGGTGACCAAGAACCTGATGGTCACTCTGACAGAGCTCTAGAGTTCCTTTGTGGAGATGGGAGAACCTTCTAGATGGACAATCATCTCTGCAGCACTTCACCAATCAGGCCTTTATAGTAGAGTGGCAAGTGGAAGTGGAAGCCACTCCTCAGTAAAAATACACATGACAGCCTACTTGGAGTTTGCCAAGAGGCACCTAAAGGACTCTCAGACCATGAGAAACAAGATTCTCTGGTCTGATGAAACCAAGATTGAACACTTTGGCCTGAATGACAAACGTCACGTCTGGAGGAAACTTGGCACCATCCCTACAGTGAAGCATGATGGTGGCAGCATCATCCTGTGGGGATGTTTTTCAGCGGCAGGGACTGGGAGAATAGTCAGGATCGAGGGAAAGATGATTGGAGCAAAGTACAGAGAGATCCTTGATGAAAACCTGCTCCAGAGCGCTGAGGACTGGTTCACCTTCCAACAGGACAACCCTAAGCAAACAGCCAAGACAATGCAGGAGTGGCTTCGGGACAAGTCTCTGAATGTCCTTGAGTGGCCCAGCCAGAGCCCAGACTTGAACCCGATCGGACATGTCTGGAGAGATCTGAAAATAGCTGTGCAGCGACGCTCCCCATCCAACCTGACAGAACTTGAGAGGATCTGCAGAGAAGAATAGGAGAGACTCCCCAAATACAGGTGTGCCAAGCTTGTAGTGTCATACCCAAGAAGAATCGAGGCTGTAATCGCTGCCAAAGGTGCTTCAACAAAGTACTGAGTAAAGGGTCTGAATACCTATGTAAATGTGACATGTTTATTTGTAAATATGGGATATTGTGTGTAGATTGATGAGAAAAACTACATTTAATACATATTAGAATAAGGCTGTAACAAAATGTGGAAAAAGTCAAGGGGTGAATAGTTTCCGAATGCACTGTATGTCCCTCCACTATGCCTCTGGGGACCTTCCATTGAGACCTAGAGGCAGCAGCTGGAACCATGGACTGATATAGCTGTCCTAACATTTCATCAAGGACCTTTTCAATGCATTTCCATTACCAATAATCATCTCCTGATTTCACAGAATTTAAATACAATGAAAAATGAATGGCTGACAACTGGGACCCCTGACTCACCCGGAGGACCCGCAGCAGGTTGTTAAAGCGGTCTACTTCCTGTCCGAGGACGGTGGTGAGGGAGTTGAGGCGTCCGTTGGCGTCACGTATAAACAGAGCCTCCGCTGCCTCATCCATATCCAGACACTCTGAGGAGACAGACCGACAGAGAGACAGTCAGACAGAGAGACAGGCAGACAGACACAGACAGAGAGACAGACACTCTGAGGAGACAGACCAACAGAGAGACAGACCAGACAGACGGAGAAAAAGACCAGACAGACAGAGAAACAGACACGGACAGAGAGACAGACCGACATAGAGACAGGCAGAAAGAGAGACATACACAGGCAGACAGATCAGACAGTGACTTCAACCACACTATAATGAGTTTAGAGAGACTTTAATTTCAAACCAAAGCGAACATCAAACCATAAAAGCACCAGAATAAGTCAAGCCTGAGACGTGTGTGTGTGTGTGTGTGTGTGTGTGTGTGTGTGTGTGTGTGTGTGTGTGTGTGTTTACGTGCGTCTCTCTCACCCGGGATCTTGGCGAGGATGGAGTCGGCCAGCTCGTGGACGATCTCGTCGTTGCTCTTGCCCCCGCCGCGGGCCGACGAGCGAGGCTGTACCTCCAGGATGGTGTTGATCAGGGTCATAGTCTCCAGACGCTGTACAGACAGACAAGACCTCACAGTTTTAGGGATGACAAGTAACCCACAGGACACAGGCAATATACGCCTACAGTATGTATCCATGTTGTCAGCATCAAAGATAGTGTTCTCCTCTTAACTGGCTGAATACATGTTTTGTATTAGTGATCTGACCTCTTATTTTCAGACAGTACATGAGAAAAATCTGTGGAAACAAATTTGAATTAGGTACTGTATAGTTAATTGTCCCCAAGCCAGTATTAGCCCACTGAGCTAAAGGTCAGGGTATATAAGCGGAGTGAAGTGTCTAACCTGGAAGGCGAGGTTGGCGTTCTCGTGCATACCAAAGATCTCAGGGTCGTCTATGAGAGGAAGGTTCTCTATGTACCTGTTATAGTCACTCAGTCTGTCTGCCTCGGGGGCAAAGTAGACACCTGATACACACAGACAGAATACGAACAGTTAGATCTCACTGAACACACACAACAGGACACACATTTCCCTCGTTTCTCAGATTCAGCAACATTGGTACACACAAATTGTACACACAAATTTGCACGCACGCACACATAGTGGTCTTCACCTGAGGTGGAGAAGGTGTACCCTGGGTCCAGGGTGACAGGAGAGAAGAACCTTTTGAGGATGGTACGGAGACAGCGCTGGTCCCAGGCATCAGTCACCCTGCCTCCGTAGGTTATCTCCCCTGGGGGGAGGAGAGGGTGAGGGGAGGAGGAGAGAGGAGAGGGTGGGGGAGTCATTAGGCACTGAAAGGAAGAACATGGACAGAAACCTGGAGGGGCTACCTCCAGAAGAAATGCTCATGTTGGTTTTAAAGTCATTCCCCTAATGAACACGACCCACTTTACATGAACCTGCTGTGGAAAACACATGTGCACATTTGGAATCATTCCTATTACAGGCAGAGCTGAGCTGGCACAGAGGGCCTGCTGGGTAAATGGAAGGTTCTAATCTAGGTTCTAAACTTTAGTATGCAGAACACGGTGGAACCCAGCGGAACCCTTCTGTCTACCTCTCAGTTATTACACTACGTGAGAGGAACACTTTTATTCAGGATGAAAAAAACTATATCATGCAAGGTTAAACAGCAAATGATTTTCAAATTGATGGTTTCCGCATACAAAGAACGGTTAAATTAGGAATTAAACAAACATTACAAAGCCTGACAAAACTTAACAATGGAAGAAATCAATAATGAAACAAAAAATGGCCTCAGGAGCGTGTAATCCCCCCAAAATGTTTTTAATGATGCATAATCATAACATCAAATTTGAAAATGGGGAAAAACATAATTTCAGTTTAGAGATACACTACATGACCAAAAGTATGTGGACACCTGCTTGTCAAACATCATTTGCAAATCAAATTTTATTGGTCACATGTTATTGCGGGTGTAGCGAAATGCTTGTGTTCCTAGCTCCAACAGTGCAGTAGTATCTAACAATTCACAACAATACCTGCTGCTAAACCTCCCAGAACCTCAGGGTCTTCCCTGCTACTAAACCTCCCAGAACCTCAGGGTCTTCCCTGCTACTAAACCTCCCATAACCTCAGGGTCTTCCCTGCTACTAAACCTCTCATAACCTCAGGGTCTTCCCTGCTACTAAACCTCCCAGAACCTCAGGGTCTTCCCTGCTGCTAAACCTCCCAGAACCTCAGGGTCTTCCCTGCTGCTAAACCTCCCAGAACCTCAGGGTCTTCCCTGCTACTACCCCTCCCAGAACCTCAGGGTCTTCCCTGCTGCTAAACCTCCCAGAACCTCAGGGTCTTCCCTGCTGCTAAACCTCCCAGAACCTCAGGGTCTTCCCTGCTGCTAAACCTCCCAGAACCTCAGGGTCTTCCCTGCTGCTAAACCTCCCAGAACCTCAGGGTCGTCCCTGCTACTAAACCTCCCAGAACCTCAGGGTCTTCCCTGCTACTAAACCTCCCAGAACCTCACAGTGGCCAGCAGTAATGTGATGAATAATGGAGGACCCGGCAGGGAGACAGGCAGACAGGGAGGGAGGCAGGAAGGGAGACAGGCAAGGAGGGAGGCAGGAAGGCGGGAAGGGAGACAGGCAGACAGGGAGGGAGGCAGGAAGGTGGGAAGGGAGACAGGCAAGGAGGGGGGCTGGCAGGGAGACAGGCAGGGAGGGAGAAGGACACACACACACAGCCCTACCAGTGATGTAGATGAGAGCATCCCAGGGTATATGGCCAGTCTGACAGTAGAGGTTCTGGTTGAGCAGGGCACACTCTCTGTCACTGTCGTTGAACTCATAACGGATGTTCCAGCCCAGAGGACCAAACTTCTTCCTCTCCTGCAACACACACTCACCGTTATTCTAGTCTCAATCTCAACATCAGTGACAAAGGCATAATGAATACAGTAGGAGGTGTGTTCTGACCTGTATGATGGTGTGGAAGAAGACATAATGAATACAGTAGGAGGTGTGTTCTGACCTGTATGATGGTGTGGAAGAAGACATAATGAATACAGTAGGAGGTGTGTTCTGACCTGTATGACGGTGTGGAAGAAGACATAATGAATACAGTAGGAGGTGTGTTTTGACCTGTATGACGGTGTGGAAGAAGACATAATGAATACAGTAGGAGGTGTGTTCTGACCTGTATGACGGTGTGGAAGAAGACATAATGAATACAGTAGGAGGTGTGTTCTGACCTGTATGATGGTGTGGAAGAAGACATAATGAATACAGTAGGAGGTGTGTGTTCTGACCTGTATGATGGTGTGGAAGAAGACATAATGAATACAGTAGGAGGTGTGTTCTGATCTGTATGATGGTGTGGAAGACATAATGAATACAGTAGGAGGTGTGTTCTGACCTGTATGATGGTGTGGAAGAAGACATAATGAATACAGTAGGAGGTGTGTTCTGACCTGTATGATGGTGTGGAAGAAGACATAATGAATACAGTAGGAGGTGTGTTCTGACCTGTATGATGGTGTGGAAGAAGACATAATGAATACAGTAGGAGGTGTGTTCTGACCTGTATGATGGTGTGGAAGAAGACATAATTAATACAGTAGGAGGTGTGTGTTCTGACCTGTATGATGGTGTGGAAGAAGACATAATGAATACAGTAGGAGGTGTGTTCTGACCTGTATGATGGTGTGGAAGAAGACATAATGAATACAGTAGGAGGTGTGTTCTGACCTGTATGATGGTGTGGAAGAAGACATAATGAATACAGTAGGAGGTGTGTTCTGACCTGTATGATGGTGTGGAAGAAGACATAATGAATACAGTAGGAGGTGTGTTCTGACCTGTATGATGGTGTGGAAGAAGACATAATGAATACAGTAGGAGGTGTGTGTTCTGACCTGTATGATGGTGTGGAAGAAGACATAATGAATACAGTAGGAGGTGTGTTCTGACCTGTATGACGGTGTGGAAGAAGACATAATGAATACAGTAGGAGGTGTGTTCTGACCTGTATGATGGTGTGGAAGAAGACATAATGAATACAGTAGGAGGTGTGTTCTGACCTGTATGATGGTGTGGAAGAAGACATAATGAATACAGTAGGAGGTGTGTTCTGGCCTGTATGATGGTGTGGAAGAAGACATAATGAATACAGTGGGAGGTGTGTTCTGACCTGTATGATGGTGTGGAAGAAGACATAATGAATACAGTAGGAGGTGTGTGTTCTGACCTGTATGATGGTGTGGAAGAAGACATAATGAATACAGTAGGAGGTGTGTTCTGATCTGTATGATGGTGTGGAAGAAGACATAATGAATACAGTAGGAGGTGTGTTCTGACCTGTATGATGGTGTGGAAGAAGACATAATGAATACAGTAGGAGGTGTGTTCTGACCTGTATGATGGTGTGGAAGAAGACATAATGAATACAGTAGGAGGTGTGTGTTCTGACCTGTATGATGGTGTGGAAGAAGACATAATGAATACAGTAGGAGGTGTGTTCTGACCTGTATGATGGTGTGGAAGAAGACATAATGAATACAGTAGGAAGTGTGTGTTCTGACCTGTATGATGGCGTGGAAGAAGCAGACTCCAAAGATGATCTTCCTCCACTGGCGTCCCAGGATGTGCTCCTCAAAGAAGTTGTTGGTGATCTCAGTGAACGCCCGGCGCACGTTGGCACGTAGACCCTTAGGAGGCTCGTTGGTCACCTGGCCCACACACAAACGTCCACACACACACACACAAACATCCACACACACACACAAACGTCCACACACACACACAAACGTCCACACACACACACAAACGTCCACACACACACACACACACACACACACACACACACACACACACACGTCCAAAAACAGATGTGGAAATAAAAGGATAACCAATCAGATAATTCCGAGACATAGACATGCACCCATGCTCAATCACACGGGTTAGGTGTGTGTGCGCACACACGTGTGTATGCATCTATAAAGAGCGATGGTCCTACATGCGTGTGTAAGCTGTGTGTGACAGGACTACTCTGTCATGGTTAGAGAAGGCCCTGTGAGGGATATGAAACACTGTCCAGAGTGGCTAAGGTTGAGAGGACAATCTGTCCAAAGACGCAAACAGGAAATATCGGAATTGCTGAAGATCCATAAATATCTCAACAGAGCCTTGAGAATCCAATACTGTTTCAATTTAAACAATCCAAGATTATGCTCTAGAACCTAAGACTGAGTTGTAGAACTAAGACTGAAATTGTAGAACCTAAGACTGAGATTGTAGAACCTAAGACTGAGATTGTAGAACCTAAGACTGAGATTGTAGAACCTAAGACTGAGATTCTAGAACCTACGACTGAGATTCTAGAACCTACGACTGAGATTCTAGAACCTAAGACTGAATTCTAGAACCTAAGACTGAGATTCTAGAACCTAAGAGTGAATTCTAGAACCTAAGACTGAGTTTTATCATCTAAGACTGAGTTCCAGAATCTAAAACGGAGTAGTAGAACCAAAGTTTGAGTTGTAGAATCGAAGGTCTCTATGTCCTGTGACAGAGTGTAAAGGTGAGCGTTACCTTGACAGAGTTCTGGAGGACGGTGACAGGGAACACCTTGGTGGGCATGGAGCTCAGGAACAACCTGAAGTTCTCATGGATCACCGTGTCTAACAGGGAGGAGGTGACAGAATGAGTCAGTAGAGATAAACACAGCACACACACAGGGTCAGTCCAGTCCATAGCGTGTAGTAGAGAGGTCCAGCAGCACAGGACAGCCGCAGGTGCAGGGTGTGTGTGTGAGTGCCATTAAAATCCCCATTCACCCTGTGTCCTGACCTAACCACACAGCAACACCTCACACCACCTGATACCCAGGTACATACAGTTGAAGTCGGAAGTCATTAAAACTCACTTCACAAATGTCTTGTTAACAAACTATAGTTTTGGCAAGTCGGTTAGGACATCTACTTTGTTTCATTTATTTTTTATTTATTTAACTAGGCAAGTCAGTTAAGAACAAATTCTTATTTACAATGACGGCCTACCGGGGAACAGTGGGTTAACTGCCTTGTTCAGGGGCAGGACGATAGATTTTTACCTTGTCAGCTCGGGGAATCGATTTTGCAACCTTTCGGTTACAAGTCCAACGCTCTAACCACTAGGCTACCTGCCGCCCGTGTGGATGACACAAGTATTTTTTACAACAATTGTTTACAGACAGATTATTTCACTTATAATTCACTGTATCACAATTCCAGTGGGTCAGAAGTTCACATACTGTACATTGGCGCGTCACCCTTCGTTACCCTTCGGATAGTGTCTTGAACGCACAACAAAACGCCGCTATTTGGATATAGCTATGGATTATTTGGAACCAAACCAACATTTGTTATTGAAGTAGAAGTCCTGGGAGTGCATTCTGACAAAGAACAGCAAAGGTAATACAATTTTTCTTATAGTAAATCTGAGTTTGGTGAGTACCAAACTTGGTGGGTGTCAAAATAGCTAGCCCGTGATGGCGAGCTATCTACTCAGAATATTGCAAAATGTGCTTTCACCGAAAAGCTATTTTAAAATCGGACACCGCGATTGCATAAAGGAGTTCTGTATCTATAATTCTTAAAATAATTGTTATGTTTTTAGTGAACGTTTATCGTGAGTAATTTAGTAAATTCACCGGAAGTGTTCGGTGGGAATGCTAGTTCTGAACGTCACATGCTAATGTAAAAAGCTGGTTTTTGATATAAATATGAACTTGATTGAACAAAACATGCATGTATTATATAACATAATGTCCTAGGAGTGTCATCTGATGAAGATCATCAAAGGTTAGTGCTGCATTTAGCTGTGGTTTTGTTTTTTGTGACATTATATGCTAGCTTGAAAAATGGGTGTCTGATTATTTCTGGCTGGGTACTCTGCTGACATAATCTAATGTTTTGCTTTCGCTGTAAAGCCTTTTTGAAATCGGACAGTGTGGTTATATAAAGGAGAGTCTTGTCTTTAAAATGGTGTAAAATAGTCATATGTTTGAAAAATGGAAGTTTTTGGATTTTCGAGGAGTTTGTATTTCGCGCCACGCCCATCATTGGATATTGGAGCAGGTGTTCCGCTAGCGGAACGTCTAGATGTAAGAGGTTTTAAACAGCTTGGAAAATTCCAGAAAATGATGTCATGGTTTTAGAAGCTTCTGATAGGCTAACTGACATAATTTGAGTCAATTGGAGGTGTACCTGTATATGTATTTCAAGGCCTACCTTCAAACTCAGTGCCTCTTTGCTTGACATGGAAAATAAAAAATAAAATCAGCCAAGACCTCAGAAAAACAATTGTAGACCACAAGTCTGGTTCATCCTTGGGAGCAATTTCCAAATGCCACGTTCATCTGTACAAACAATAGTACGCAAGTATAAACACCATGGGACCACGCAGCCGTCACACCGCTCAGGAAGGAGACACGTTCTGTCTCCTAGAGATGAACGTACTTTGGTGCGAAAAGTGCGTTTGCAACTGCACATGGGGACAAAGATCGTACTCTTTGGAGAAATGTCCTCTGGTCTGATGAAACAAAAATAGAACTGTTTGGCCATAATGACCATCGTTATGTTTGGAGGAAAAAGGGGGAGGCAAGCAAGCCGAAGAACACCATCCCAACCGTGAAGCACAGGGGTGGCAGCATCATGTTGTGGGGATGCTTTGCTGCAGGAGGGACTGGTGCACTTCACAAAATAGATGGCATCATGAGGTAGGGACATTATGTGGCTATATTGAAGCAACATCTCAAGACATCAGTCAGGAAGTTAAAGCTTGGTCACAAATGGGTCTTCCAAATGGACAATGACCCCAAGCATACTTCCAAAGTTGTGGCAAAATGGCTTAAGGACAACAAAGTCAAGGTATTGGAGTGGCCATCACAAAGCCCTGACCTCAATCCCTATAGAAAATGTGTGGGCGGAACTGAAAAAGCGTGTGCGAGCAAGGAGGCGTACAAATCTGACTCAGTTACACCAGCTCTGTCAGGAGGAATGGGCCAAAATTCACCCAACTTATTGTGGGAAGGTTGTTGTGGAAAGCTACCCGAAACGTTTGACCCAAGTTAAGCAATTTAAAGGCAATGCTACCAAATACTAATTGAATGTATGTAAACTTCTGACCCACTGGGAATGTGATGAAAGAAATAAAAGCTGAAATTAATCATTCTCTCTACTATTATTCTGACATTTCACATTCTTAAAATAAAGTGGTGATTCTAACTGACCTAAGACGGGGAATTTTACTAGGATTAAATGTCAGGAATTGTGAAAAACTGAGTTTAAATGTATTTGGCTAATGTGTAAGTAAAATTCCAACTTCAACTGTACAGCACACAGATCTATAGTAATATGACCCCGTCCCTGGTTGACTGATGTTGTAGTGTATCTATCCATTAGATATGTGAACAGTGGTATTCTGACCCCGTCCCTGGTTGACTGATGTTGTAGTGTATCTATCCATTAGATATGTGAACAGTGGTATTCTGACCCCGTCCCTGGTTGACTGATGATGTAGTGTGTCTATCCATTAGATATGTGAACAGTGGTATTCTGACTCCGTCCCTGGTTGACTGATGTTGTAGTGTGTCTGTCCATTAGATATGTGAACAGTGGTATTCTGACCCCGTCCCTGGTTGACTGATGTTGTAGTGTATCTATCCATTAGATATGTGAACAGTGGTATTCTGACCCCGTCCCTGGTTGACTGATGTTGTAGTGTATCTATCCATTAGATATGTGAACAGTGGTATTCTGACCCCGTCCCTGGTTGACTGATGATGTAGTGTGTCTATCCATTAGATATGTGAACAGTGGTATTCTGACTCCGTCCCTGGTTGACTGATGTTGTAGTGTGTCTGTCCATTAGATATGTGAACAGTGGTATTCTGACCCCGTCCCTGGTTGACTGATGTTGTAGTGTGTCTATCCATTAGATATGTGAACAGTGGTATTCTGACCCCGTCCCTGGTTGACTGATGTTGTAGTGTGTCTATCCATTAGATATGTGAACAGTGGTATTCTGACCCCGTCCCTGGTTGACTGATGTTGTAGTGTGTCTATCCATTAGATATGTGAACAGTGGTATTCTGACCCCGTCCCTGGTTGACTGATGTTGTAGTGTGTCTATCCATTAGATATGTGAACAGTGGTATTCTGACCCCGTCCCTGGTTGACTGATGTTGTAGTGTGTCTATCCATTAGATATGTGAACAGTGGTATTCTGACCCCGTCCCTGGTTGACTGATGTTGTAGTGTGTCTATCCATTAGATATGTGAACAGTGGTATTCTTTTGTAGTGTATCTATCCATAAGATGTTGGAACACCATATGTGAACAGTGATATTCTGTTGACACTGTTGGAAAACCATATTTGGACAAATTATATAATGTTTCATCTAGAGACAGTAGGTGGGAATACAGTGGTCTGCTCCAGTGCCAAAACTACGGTGTAGGATGTCATATACTGTGTAGGGAATATGGTCAATATAAATGGTGTGTGTGTGTGTAGGGTGTGTGTGTGTGTGTAGTGTGTGTAGGGTGTGTGTAGTGTGTGTGTGTGTTTAGGGTGTGTGTGTGTGTGTGTCGGGTGTGTGTAGTGTGGGTGTGTGTGTGTTGTGTGTGTGTGTGGGTGTGTGTGTGTGTGTCTGTAGGGTGTGTGTGTGTGTCTGTAGGGTGTGTGTGTGTGTGTGTGTGTGTGAATAGGGTGTCTGACCAGGCTCAGTGAAGGTCTTGATGAGTTCCTCCATGGCTAACATCCAGGACACAGCCAGGTGACAGTTCTGGAGGAAGATCCAGTTACCACTCTTCAGAGCTTCCAGAATCATCTTCTCTGCTATAGGACCCTGACCCTGACCTAGAGAGATAGACCTTACCCTGGAGAGAGACACAGAGGGTTAATACTGAGAGACAGAGGGTTAATACTGAGAGACAGAGGTTTAATACTGAGAGACAGGGGGTTAATACTGAGAGGCAGAGGGTTAATACTGAGAGACAGGGGGTTAATACTGAGAGACAGGGGGTTAATACTGAGAGGCAGAGGGTTAATACTGAGAGACAGAGGGTTAATACTGAGAGACAGAGGGTTAATACTGAGAGACAGAGGGTTAATACTGAGAGACAGAGGGTTAATACTGAGAGGCAGAGGGTTAATACTGAGAGACAGAGGGTTAATACTGAGAGACAGGGGGTTAATACTGAGAGACAGGGGGTTAATACTGAGAGACAGGGGGTTAATACTGAGAGACAGAGGGTTAATACTGAGAGACAGAGGGTTAATACTGAGAGACAGAGGGTTAATACTGAGAGACAGAGGGTTAATACTGAGAGACAGAGAGGACCTGACCTAGAGAGAGATTTTTATTCATTTATTTTTCATTGAACCTTTATTTCACTAGGCAAGTCAGTTAAGAACAAATTCTTATTTACAACGACGGCCTACACCAGCCAAACCCGGACGACGCTGGGCCAATTGTGCGCCGCCCTATGGGATAGACTACCCTATAGGACACATGATGAGAAAGAAGGACAAGTTGTTAATACTGAGATACAGGGGACGGACATAGAGAGGGGAACAGTCTCAGAGAGGGGGACAGGGGTACCCAACTACCCCGTCACCTCCCCCCTTTTCCTCCATCCTCCCTCTGTCCCACCCCCTCACCTGTCCAGGTATCCCCTCTCCTTGGCGAAGCGTTGGAAGGCTCCCATGGGGTCTGATCCGGTACTGAGGATGAAGACCAGGGGGGTGGAAGGAGACATGTCACTGTAGAGAGTGGCCAGGTCAACAGGAGGGTTCTCTACAAACTGTTTCCCCAGGCTCACGATCACAAACTCTGTCACCGCAAACACCACCTAGAGGGAGGGAGGGAGGGAGGGAGAGGAAGCGTTCGTAAATTCACTCTGGCTACCTACGCCGATTTCAGAGCACTCTCCTCTGAGTGTGTGAGCGCAAAATAACGAAAAATAAAGAATTTACGAATACTCATGCTCAACACCCCTTGAATATGGCCGGTGTCAGTAAACGCATAATTAAATTGCTGCCAGCAGCGCAGTTAGTCACCAACGCTCTGGATAACATGAAAACAGCCTAACCAGCTCTGCTAGGGAGAGAAAAATTGTCAGATTGAGGTGTTCTCTCATTTGTATCCGGAAGTAGCTAGTAAGCCAGCCAATGTTAGCCAGTTAGCTTGGGTGCTTGACTGTAGTTGTTAGGTCAGAACTCTCGGATCAACTCTACTCCTTGGCCAGAGCGTCCAGTGTGCGCTCTGAACACTCCGAGAGCAAAATGCTCAATTTATGAACGTACAATCTGACAATGCTCTGAATTTACGAACGCACAGAGCACACTCTGGCACTCTAGATTGAATTTAAGAACACACCTTTAATAAAATGGGTGGATGAAAATAACTGCAGATATCGCCTGAAGGGCAACTTCAATCAAATATGACCATTGATATACAACACACAATGAGAGAGATGCCAAGAAAACTGGCAGCCCTTTCACCATCACAAGCAGCCTGACACAGACACACACACACACACACACACACACACACACACACACACACACACACACACAACCCCCACTACCTTCTCCTCCATGAAGCTCTTGATGAGCACCAGTTTCTGGAAGGCCCCCAGCCTCTGATCCCAGTGACCCCTGACCCCGTCTGCCTGCTCCTTCTCTTCTTCAGACATCTCCTCTGAGTAGGGAGGCAGCTGGGAGTCAGACACGTAGCCCTGCCAGTTCTCTGGGTTGATACACACTTCCAGACGACCTGGGAACACACACTCCAATATTCTTCTACTTCTGTAGCTAGGCAGAGAGTGAATTCAGAAACATTGTAAAAGGGGCTCCATTGACAACATTAGCAGATTATAAAGTAGTGGTAATCTCTAGGTTATTTTAGCTGTGTTACTACTCTACCTAGTGGAAATCTCTGGGTTATTTTAGCTGTGTGTTACCACTCTACCTAGTGGAAATATCTAGGTTACTTTAGCTGTGTTACTACTCTACCGAGTGGTAATCTCTGGGTTATTTTAGCTGTGTTACTACTCTACCTAGTTTTATAGAGATGGGTGTCTAGGTTATTTTAACTGTGTTACTACTCTACCTAGTTTTATAGAGATGGGTGTCTAGGTTATTTTAGCTGTGTTACTACACTACCTAGTTGTATTGTGATGGGTGTCTACATTATTTTAGCTGTGTTATTACTCTACCTAGTTTTATAGAGATGGGCCCCTGGGTTATTTTAGCTGTGTTACTACACTATCTAGTTTTATTGTGATGGGTGTCTACATTATTTTAGCTGTGTTATTACTCTACCTAGTTTTATAGAGATGGGCCCCTGGGTTATTTTAGCTGTGTTACTACACTATCTAGTTTTATAGAGATGGGTCTCTATGTTATTTTAGCTGTGTTACTACTCTACCTAGTTTTATAGAGATGGGTCTCTAGGTTATTTTAGCTGTGTTACTACTCTACCTAGTGTTATAGAGATGGGTCTCTATGTTATTTTAGCTGTGTTACTACTCTACCTAGTTTTATAGAGATGGGTCTCTAGGTTATTTTAGCTGTGTTACTACTCTATCTAGTTTTATAGAGATGGGTGTCTAGGTTATTTTAGCTGTGTTACTACTCTACATAGTTTTATAGAGATGGGTGTCTACGTTATTTTAGCTGTGTTACTACTCTACCTAGTTTCATAGTGATGGGTGTCTAGGTTATTTTAGCTGTGTTACTACTCTACCTAGTGTTATAGAGATGGGTGTCTAGGTTATTTTAGCTGTGTTACTACTCTACATAGTGTTATAGAGATGGGTGTCTACGTTATTTTAGCTGTGTTACTACTCTACCTAGTTTTATAGAGATGGGTGTCTACGTTATTTTAGCTGTGTTACTACTCTACCTAGTTTTATAGTGATGGGTGTCTAGGTTATTTTAGCTGTGTTACTACTCTACCTAGTTTTATAGAGATGGGTGCCTAGGTTATTTTAGCTGTGTTACTACTCTACCTAGTGTTATAGAGATGGGTGTCTAGGTTATTTTAGCTGTGTTACTACTCTACATAGTGTTATAGAGATGGGTGTCTACGTTATTTTAGCTGTGTTACTACTCTACCTAGTTTTATAGAGATGGGTGTCTACGTTATTTTAGCTGTGTTACTACTCTACCTAGTTTTATAGTGATGGGTGTCTAGGTTATTTTAGCTGTGTTACTACTCTACCTAGTGTTATAGAGATGGGTGTCTAGGTTATTTTAGCTGTGTTACTACTCTACATAGTGTTATAGAGATGGGTGTCTACGTTATTTTAGCTGTGTTACTACTCTACCTAGTTTTATAGAGATGGGTGTCTACGTTATTTTAGCTGTGTTACTACTCTACCTAGTTTTATAGTGATGGGTGTCTAGGTTATTTTAGCTGTGTTACTACTCTACCTAGTTTTATAGAGATGGGTGCCTAGGTTATTTTAGCTGTGTTACTACACTACCTAGTTTTATTGTGATGGGTCTCTATGTTATTTTAGCTGTGTTACTACTCTACCTAGTTTTATAGAGATGGGTGTCTAGGTTATTTTAACTGTGTTACTACTCTACCTTGTTTTATAGAGATGGGTGTCTAGGTTATTTTAGCTGTGTTACTACACTACCTAGTTTTATTGTGATGGGTCTCTATGTTATTTTAGCTGTGTTACTACACTACCTAGTTTTATAGAGATGGGTGTCTAGGTTATTTTAGCTGTGTTACTACTCTACCTAGTTTTATAGTGATGGGTGTGGCGGTGATCTCTCTCTTGATGCCGTTGAAGCAGGGCAGAGTATCCTCCAGCTCACAGCATGTCTGCCAGGTAAACTCTGCTAGCCATGGCACGTCAGGCCTCTCTGGATGATCCTGATGGGGGAGAGGGAGGGGGAGAGAGAGCCAGGGGGTGGGAGGAAGAGAGAAGGAGTGGTGCGGCAAAGGAAAAATTGATAGAGTGTTGGAGATGGATAGAGGGATGCAGAACACGAGGGAGGAATGTAGAGAGAGGGGAGAGGGATGGAGGAAGGGAGAGGAGGAGGAGGAAGGGAGAGGGTATAAAAGATAAGAGAAGTAGAGTGGACAGAGAAGCGAATGGATAGATAGAGAGGGGGTGTGGAGAGGAGACAGAAGAGAATGATAGATAGAGGGGGGGTGTGGAGAGGAGACAGAAGAGGAGGGGAGGACAAGGGGACATTGGGTATTACGTGGAGAACCGAGGTGATGGATGGAGAGAAGATGAGGTGGGGGGGTGAAAAGAAGATAAGCAGGGGAGGACGGAGGAGGAGCAGGACATATTTTTAATGAGAATCGTCCCCCAGTGGTTTAGGGTCCCAGTTTCAGACAAAGCGGCCATCTTTCCCCTGCTTAAATAACGACATATAGAGACAGACTAAACCGCCCATTAGATATAGAGTCATTGAATAATACATTCAGCAATCCACTCTTATCAGAACTCTTCTAGAAACCCTGCTCTAGAGAAAGATTACGAAGACCGTGTCCCAACACACTGTTCTCAGGCTAGTTTAGTGTGTGGTACACCTTATGGTTAGAGTTAGAATTGGGGAGGGTTAGCTGATCCTAGATCTGTCTCTCTGGAGACAGGTAGGTCATTGATTACACACAGACACATGGGGAGATCAGTATTCTACACACAGTCACGGGTTAGAGGGGACTCTCCCCGTCTGTTTCTCTCTCTTGCAAAGCGAGAAAGAGGCTGACAAGCCCTCTGGTATACAGACACTCTTAATTAGGAGATTTAAAATGATGCATTCCTAATGGACTGAGTAAAGACTGCTGAGGGATAGAAGAAGTGGGAATCATTGTCTGGCTCAAGACATATCTTCATATTAGGGAGAGATCCCAGACAGCCCTGCCATAGACCAGTGACAATTTACAGTTTATCAACATTTATGTTGTGCTGCATATTACAACAAACCTGAGCCCTCTTTCTGGTTTGGGTGTGAACAGTAATATGATTAAATAAGGGGCTGAAATATAAACTCTATGATTGGTAAAGGGCTTGAAATTCTTCCTGTGATTTGCTAAGAGCTCACATATCTATCCTTTTTGACTGGTTTAGAGTGGACACTAGTTGCATTTAATTGGCTGACAGTGGACAATAGTCCCATTTGATTGGCTGATGGGCCCGTCAATCAACCTGACTACCTTGTCAAGGGGGGGCGCTCCTCGCAGGAAGTGCTGCCACTCTGCGTCAGAGACCTCGCCATGCTGGCGCATGATGTCCACACAAAGCATGAAGCTGTAATAAAAAAAATATGAATCATCATGAATATATTTGTATAGCCCATTTGATACCCAGAATGCAGCTTAAAGAAAAGGTCAAACCCCCTTTACCTGTAGATGGTCTTGTGCTGCTCAAACAGGCCACGGGATACGTTGGTGTAGCTGGTGAGCAGGGTCTGGTCCAGGAGGATCTGCAGTCGCTCCTCCAGAACACTGCTCTTCTCTGATATCTCTATGGTGGAGTTAAAGAGCTACAGGGGAGGGGAATCAGGGAGAGCAGGGGAGAGGGAGGAAGGTGGGGAGTGGATGGGGAAGAGGTGATCAGGGGAGAGAGAGAGAGAGAGAGGGAGGAGAGGGAGGGAGGAAGGTGGGGAGGAGATGGGGAAGAGGTGATCAGGGGAGAGAGAGAGAGAGGGAGGAGAGGGAGGGAGGGAGGAAGGTGGGGAGGAGATGGGGAAGAGGTGATCAGGGGGGAGAGAGAGAGAGAGAGGGAGGGAGAGGGAGGGAGGAAGGTGGGGAGGAGATGGGGAAGAGGTGATCAGGGGAGAGAGAGAGAGAGAGGGAGGAAGAGGGAGGAAGGTGGGGAGGAGATGATCAGGGGAGAGAGAGGGAGAGGGAGGAGAGGGAGGGAGGAAGGTGGGGAGGAGATGGGGAAGAGATGATCAGGGGAGAGAGAGAGGGAGGGAGGGGGAGGGAGGGAGGAAGGTGGGGAGGAGATGGGGAAGAGATGATCAGGGGAGAGAGAGAGGGAGGGAGGGAGAGGGAGGGAGGAAGGTGGGGAGGAGATGGGGAAGAGATGATCAGGGGAGAGAGAGAGGGAGGGAGGGGGAGGGAGGAAGGTGGGGAGGAGATGGGGAAGAGATGATCAGGGGAGAGAGAGAGAGAGAGAGGGAGGGAGGGGGAGGGAGGGAGGAAGGTGGGGAGGAGATGGGGAAGAGATGATCAGGGGAGAGAGAGAGAGAGGGAGGGGGTGATTGGGGAGACGTGAAGATGAGAAAGTCAACTCCAGAGGGAAAAAGCCCCACTGTGAATGTTGCTGATACACTATGACACAAAGGGAAAAACAACATTGCTGATTTATGAAGGTCAGAGAACCAATCATTCTCGACCACAGTGACAGGAAGGTCACCTGTTTGAAGTACTTGAGGGAGAACTGGTACATGGGGTCTATCTCAGAGAGGCTGGCGATGACAAAGTACATGACGGAGCCTCGTGTGGCCACGGGCCGGTAGCGCTCCCTGGCCGCGTTGATCATCAGCTCTGTCGCCTCCGCCTCCTCCAAACGATGCTTAATGGCCTCTGACGTCACCTGGAGAGAGGGAGCGAGAGAGAGAGAGAGAGAGAGAGAGAGCGAGAGAGGAAGGCAGAAAGAAAGGGAAACCGACACAAAGACATTTGAGGGACAGGAAGAACACAAACTAGGCCTACAGAAAGATGGTTAGAAAGTCGACCACACCTGAGAGTTCGACAATCCTACTGTCTACCCCCATGACCCCACAATGACCCCTGACCTTTGACTCCTGCAGGGTCTGCACCAGCTCCTCATTGTCCAGGATGTTTCCCTTGGAGTTGAAGAGCAGTTTGAGGATGCGGTCCTCAATGGCCTTCAGCTGGTTGCGGTCGGCGTTGATCCTCACAATCAGCTGGTTCCTCTGTTCCTCCAGGTCAGGACGCTCCAGACGAACCACGTCACTGTGAGGGGAGAGAGAGAAGGAACGCAAGTCAACCACTCGGTCATACCACACACACAGTCTGAACCCCTTTAATGAGGAGAGCGAGAGTCAGAGGGGACAATAGTTGTGTTGTCTACCTGAGAAGCTGGTCCTCCAGACCAGACTTGGTCACAGTGAAGTTGATGATGGTCACTTTGATACACACCTAGAAAACAGGTGGGTGAACTCCACACATCAACAACCAATCAAATCAGACCAACTACTAATCATAACACACTAACCAGTATGAGCTTCAACAAACGTCCACTCCAATTATTAATGAATCCTGGCAGCTGTCTCTGTATGTTAGACTCTATCTGTGACAGCTGTGTCCAGACTGTAAGCTGTGTGTTAGACTATCTATCTGTGACAGCTGTGTCCAGACTGTAAGCTGTGTGTTAGACTATCTATCTGTGACAGCTGTGTCCAGACTGTAAGCTGTGTGTTAGACTATCTATCTGTAACAGCTGTGTCCAGACTGTAAGCTGTGTGTTAGACTATCTATCTGTGACAGCTGTGTCCAGACTGTAAGCTGTGTGTTAGACTATCTATCTGTGACAGCTGTGTCCAGACTGTAAGCTGTGTGTTAGACTATCTATCTGTGACAGCTGTGTCCAGACTGTAAGCTGTGTGTTAGACTATCTATCTGTGACAGCTGTGTCCAGACTGTAAGCTGTGTGTTAGACTATCTATCTGTGACAGCTGTGTCCAGACTGTAAGCTGTGTGTTAGACTATCTATCTGTGACAGCTGTGTCCAGACTGTAAGCTGTGTGTTAGACTATCTATCTGTGACAGCTGTGTCCAGCTGTGTGTTTAAAGGGAGTTGGCTGACTGACTGATTGTGCTTTGCTGGGCCCGGGGAATAGGGCTGAGACTAGCACCGGCCCTGTGTTGTGGGGCTGAAGAGGGCTGGAGCAGGCTGATAGGGCCTTCAAATGACAGCAGGCGCTGCACCCGTAGGCTGGGTGAACTAAGGGGCATGGCTGTCTGGCAGGTGGGCAAGGCTCTTCACAGCAACCACCCATCATCATGGCCTGTGCCAGGCTGACAGCGCCCTGTGTGAGCCAACTGCTTACAGTGTTCCTAGTGCCAACGTTTGGCATGGAGAGAGAGAGGGCAGGGTGTGTGTGTGTGAGCGTCTAATGTGGTTATATTATGTTTTTTTGTGTGGGTGAGAAACAGGTGAGAAACCAGACGCTTTACTAACCTACAGTTAGTCTAAACATGTATGTATTCCTTTCAATTGGTCGGCATTGGTTTTGACAAACTAGAAAGGAAATACCAATTATTCTGAGTAAATTGCTCTGGGGTTAAATGACGGGGCCTTTGATTGTAGAGCTGTTCATTTAGACTGTGGATAAACTACATGGACATTGAAATTCCATTAAAGGCATCTGGTATTGATGCAAAGCAAACATGATCCATCTGGTATTGATGCAACGCAAACACAACCCAGGCCATATTAATACAGACTGAAATGGACTGCATTCCAAAACTACTGGGTAGAATAAATCACTAGCCAGTCAGGCTTTTTACCAGTGTTTGGCTGAAGGCTGGTGCTAATTTCAGGTTGTTTGACCCACCTCAGGCAGGTAGTGGGGGTTGGCCATCTTGGTGGTCATGTAGAACCTGAATTTCTTGTTGTAGTCAATGTCGGAGTCTCCGAGGCGGATGAGGGTGCGGCCGCCTGCCACAAATGTCTGCTTCAGCAGGATGGGCTCCAGAGCCGGGTCCACAGTCTCCTTCAGCTACTCACACACAACCAGGACACAAAACGGACGTCCCGCTGGTCAGTTTTACCATTCTTCCTATTCCAAGTCAACTCACTCAGGTCTCTTTGCTAACTCTAGACCCAAAATGGAGGTTAGAACTGTCCCCCAAGACTAATCTCCATGGTGAATCTTGACCCACAATGGCTGCCATAGTACTGACCTCCTCCAGCAGTACGGGCATGCCCATGCGGATGGCGTTCTCCAGGGTTCGCAGGAAACCAGAGTCGGTCAGCTTGATCACCTTCAGACCGTTCTTGGTCTCCTTGGAACGGATCCAACGGTTGGCCTGGAGACGGACCAGACACAGTTGTATAAAGCATTTTAAATGAGGGATTATTTGTTTTGTTTCAGGTAGGTTGTGATTGTGTAGCTAAACCATCTCAATGCCACAAGGGACAGAACTTCCATATTGTCCCTTTAAAGTATACATGTGACCACCATTGAGGGGTCATGAAAATTCCTCTCATACCAGAAAGTCACTATATTGCCCATGACACAGGTGTCAAACTCATTCCACGAAGGACCGAGTGTCTGCAGGTTTTCGCTCATCTCTTGTACTTGATTGATGAATTAAGGTCACTAATTAGTAAGGAACTCCACACACCTGGTCGTTTAGGTCTAAATTAAATGAAAAAACTATAACCTGCAGACACCAGGCCCTTCATGGAATGAGTTTGACACCCCTGGTGATTCATGAACCCGACAGGTCAGAATCATTCTCGTCGACATGAATGAAAACTGACAAACAGAAATGCACTACATTTGAGTCAGTCGACAGACAAGCCATGTGTGTGTGAGTCTATTTGTGTGCGTTTGAGATGGTCTGCGCCAGCCGAACAATGAAGTGTCCCCATGCTAGGCTGTCAGCAAGCCTCCCTGCCTGCTTAACTCCCTGCCTCTCCCCATCTCCATCACGGCCTGTGCATGGCAGACAGAAACCAGTCAACAGGCCGCTCCCTGGGGCAGCGGCCCAAAGAAAGAGAGAAGGAGAAAGAAACAAAAGATGACAGGGAGCAACATAAGAGGTGTCAGGGGACTGGAGCTAAGAGTCAAACTACAGAGTGGCCAAGCGCATGGAGTGTGTGTGTGTGTGTGTGTGTGTGTGTGTGTGTGTGTGTGTGTGTGATTACAACACAGAGAGAGTGGGAATAGTCTTAGTGTCTCAGAGCTGTTGTCTCCGTGGTAATAAGGGAATAGTGTTAGAATGTCAGGGCTGTTGTCTCCTGTTGTTGCCTTGTTCCAGGCTGGGGTCTGGGAATGGAGTCAGGGTTTGTTCCAGGCTGGGGTCTGGGAATGGGAGTCAGGGTTTGTTCCAGGCTGGGGTCTGGGAATGGGAGTCAGGGTTTGTTCCAGGCTGGGGTCTGGGAATGGAGTCAGGGTTTGTTCCAGGCTGGGGTCTGGGAATGGGAGTCAGGGTTTGTTCCATGAGAGTCAGGGTTTGTTCCAGGCTGGGGTCTGGGAATGGGAGTCAGGGTTTGTTCCAGGCTGGGGTCTGGGAATGTGAGTCAGGGTTTGTTCCAGGCTGGGGGCTGGGAATGGGAGTCAGGGTTTGTTCCAGGCTGGGGGCTGGGAATGGGAGTCAGGGTTTGTTCCAGGCTGGGGGCTGGGAATGGGAGTCAGGGTTTGTTCCAGGCTGGGGGCTGGGAATGGGAGTCAGGGTTTGTTCCAGGCTGGGGGCTGGGAATGTGAGTCAGGGTTTGTTCCAGGCTGGGGGCTGGGAATGGGAGTCAGGGTTTGTTCCAGGCTGGGGGCTGGGAATGGGAGTCAGGGTTTGTTCCAGGCTGGGGGCTGGGAATGGGAGTCAGGGTTTGTTCCAGGCTGGGGCTGGGAATGTGAGTCAGGGTTTGTTCCAGGCTGGGGGCTGGGAATGGGAGTCAGGGTTTGTTCCAGGCTGGGGGCTGGGAATGGGAGTCAGGGTTTGTTCCAGGCTGGGGGCTGGGAATGGGAGTCAGGGTTTGTTCCAGGCTGGGGGCTGGGAATGGGAGTCAGGGTTTGAGCCACAACACAACTGTTATTTTAGCAGATGTAGCCACAGAAAAATAACTTTGGTCATCAAAGCCAATACAAGAATATAGAAAATTACAACTAGAAATAAAACTTGACAAGTAGCCTATTACACCGTATAAAATGAGTAAATATTTGCAACACCATCGCATATAAAAGGTACCTGTGATTAAACAATGTGTTATAGAATCTCAATCAAATATACAGTTGAAGTGGGAAGTTTACATACACTTAGGTTGGAGTCATTAAAACTCGTTTTTCAACCACTCCACAAATTTCTTGTTAACAGACTATTTTTGGCAAGTCGGTTAGGACATCTACTTTGTGGATGACACAAGTAATTGTTCCAACAATTGTTTACAGACAGATTATTTCACTTATAATTCACTGTATCACAATTCCAGTGGGTCAGAAGTTTACATACATTAAGTTGACTGTGCCTTTAAACAGCTTGGAAAATTCCAGAAAATGATGTCATGGCTTTAGAAGCTTCTGATAGGCTAATTGACATCATTTGAGTCAATTGGAGGTGTACCTGTGGATGAATTTCAAGGCCTACCTTCAAACTCAGTGCCTCTTTGCTCAAATGATGTCAATTAGCCTATCAGAAGCTTCTAAAGCCATGACATAATTTTCTGGAATTTTCCAAGCTGTTTAAAGGCACAGTCAACTTAATGTATGTAAACTTCTGACCCACTGGAATTGTGATACAGTGAATTATAAGTGAAATAATCTGTCTGTAAACAATTGTTGGAACAATTACTTGTGTCATCCACAAAGTAGATGTCCTAACCGACTTGCCAAAAATAGTCTGTTAACAAGAAATTTGTGGAGTGGTTGAAAAACAAGTTTTAATGACTCCAACCTAAGTGTATGTAAACTTCCGACTTCAACTGTACATACGATTGAATCCAGAAGAGATGAAAAGTGTGGTAATACAAATACTTCTAATTGATTGATTGGTTGAATGATTTAAGACAAAAAGCACTGATTTGCTGTCGGCTGGGTCACCTGATCCTGAGGGTCGATCATGAGTGGCCAGCGGCGTCCACGGGTAACCAGGATTCCATTCTCAGTGGAAACGGTATCGCGGGGCAACCCCTCGGCGTTCCACAGGCGGATCTCATAGGGGTCGCCCAGGATGTTGATGAGGCTGAAGCTGGCACTGATGGGGATGCCCAACTCCTGGCATCGCACAATCCACTGGTCTATCAGCTACACAGACACACACACAGCCATACACACACACACGCTTATCAACAATCAGAGCCGTGTATATTCAGGATGAATGAACATTCCCAAGTCATCTGACTGCATAACCATCTGCCATAACAGAGATGGTGGCAGTATATTGACAGACAGTACAGAGACAGTGGTAGTATTGACAGACAGTACAGAGACAGTGGTAGTATTGACAGACAGTACAGAGACAGTGGTAGTATATTGACAGACAGTACAGAGACAGTGGTAGTATATTGACAGACAGTACAGAGACAGTGGTAGTATTGACAGACAGTGGTAGTATTGACAGACAGCACATAGACAGTGGTAGTATTGACAGACAGTGGTAGTATTGACAGACAGCACATAGACAGTGGTAGTATTGACAGACAGTGGTAGTATTGACAGACAGTACATAGACAGTGGTAGTATTGACAGACAGTGGTAGTATTGACAGACAGCACATAGACAGTGGTAGTATTGACAGACAGTGGTAGTATTGACAGACAGCACATAGACAGTGGTAGTATTGACAGACAGTGGTAGTATTGACAGAGAGTACAGAGACAGTGGTAGTATTGACAGACAGTACAGAGACAGCGGTAGTATTGACAGACAGTACAGAGACAGTGGAAGTATTGACAGACAGTACAGAGACAGTGGTAGTATTGACAGACAGTGGTAGTATTGACAGACAGTACAGAGACAGTGGTAGTATTGACAGACAGTACAGAGACAGTGGTAGTATTGACAGACAGTGGTAGTATATTGACAGACAGTACAGAGACAGTGGTAGTATTGACAGACAGTGGTAGTATTGACAGACAGCACAGAGACAGCGGTAGTATTGACAGACAGTACAGAGACAGTGGAAGTATTGACAGACAGCACAGAGACAGTGGTAGTATTGACAGACAGTGGTAGTATTGACAGACAGTACAGAGACAGCGGTAGTATTGACAGACAGTACAGAGACAGTGGAAGTATTGACAGACAGTACAGAGACAGTGGTAGTATTGACAGACAGTGGTAGTATTGACAGACAGCACAGAGACAGTGGTAGTATTGACAGACAGTACAGAGACAGTGGTAGTATTGACAGACAGTACAGAGACAGTGGTAGTATTGACAGACAGTACAGAGACAGTGGTAGTATTGACAGACAGTGGTAGTATTGACAGACAGTACAGAGACAGTGGTAGTATTGACAGACAGTACAGAGACAGTGGTAGTATTGACAGACAGTGGTAGTATTGACAGACAGTACAGAGACAGTGGTAGTATTGACAGATAGTACAGAGACAGTGGTAGTATTGACAGACAGTACAGAGACAGCGGTAGTATTGACAGACAGTGGTAGTATTGACAGGCAGCACAGAGACAGTGGAAGCATTGACAGAGAGCACATAGACAGTGGTAGTATTGACAGAGAGCACATAGACAGTGGTAGTATTGACAGACAGCACATAGACAGTGGTAGTATTGACAGACAGCACAGAGACAGTGGAAGCATTGACAGAGAGCACATAGACAGTGGTAGTATTGACAGACAGCACATAGACAGTGGTAGTATTGACAGACAGCACATAGACAGTGGTAGTATTGACAGACAGCACATAGACAGTGGTAGTATTGACAGACAGCACATAGACAGTGGTAGTATTGACAGACAGCCAGACAGACCCAGTGGGTTGAGGTGAGTGAGGGCCATTAGGCCAGAGTGCCAGTATGGGCAGGGAGTCTGACACAAGGTCTGGCTCTCCGTCTGGCCCGAGGGAGACAGGTGGGCACACAGATATTGTCTGTAAAAGGCAGACTTCACTGGGTTTGGTTCCACTAGAGTACGGAGAACATCCGGCAATTTTTAGACGCAGGACGCAAAAGTAGAGTACAAGTATATAACAGATAGTAAGAAATGTGTATAAAGTAACATCTCTATAGAGGCCATACATACCAGGTGTCTCCAGCGCAAGGGGAAGGCTATGTAGTTTAGAATGGTTATAATGCAACATACTGTGGTAGGTTATAGTGAGAATTAGCGGGTTGTATATAAAGGATGTACCAGTTGTCTGTAGTGCATTGTGAAGGCTCCGTAGTATGCCACGCAGGCTGCAGCGATGAAGACGTTTCCCACCACGTTATGGATCTCCTGTTCAAACAGTTCGATGCTCTCCTGCCAGCGAACCTGCTCATCCCCCAGAGCTGCTGTCAGCTTCCCTGCACGGCCCAGCCTCGCCTCGGTCAGAGCCATGGTCTTAGCTGGGGGTGAAAGGGGGGGAGACGGTAAGGGGAGGGAGAGGATGGGAGGCAGAGAGAGTACATGTAGCAGACAGCACACAGAAGAGATTACAGTAGATAAGTCCTGACATGTTCCTGGAACTTGGGTTTGTCTTTGAAAACATTGTGGGAACTTTAATGGAAATCATGTGCCAAGATCTGAAAAACTCAGTCTTAACCAGAACCTCCTCTCTAACTCTTACCCAGAACCTCCTCTAGAACTCTTATCCAGACCCTCCTCTCTAACTCTTACCCAGGCCCTCCTCTCTAACTCTTACCCAGACCCTCCTCTCTAACTCTTACCCAGACCCTCCTCTAGAACTCTTATCCAGACCCTCCTCTCTAACTCTTACCCAGACCCTCCTCTCTAACTCTTACCCAGACCCTCCTCTAGAACTCTTACCCAGACCCTCCTCTCTAACTCTTACCCAGGCCCTCTTCTCTAACTCTTACCCAGACCCTCCTCTCTAACTCTTACCCAGACCCTCCTCTCTAACTCTTACCCAGACCCTCCTCTCTAACTCTTACCCAGACCCTCCTCTCTAACTCTTACCCAGACTCTCCTCTAGAACTCTAACCCAGACCCTCCTCTCTAACTCTTATCCAGACCCTCCTCTCTAACTCTTACCTAGACCCTCCTGTCTAACTCTCACCCAGACCCTCCTCTCTAACTCTTACCCAGACTCTCCTCTAGAACTCTAACCCAGACCCTCCTCTCTAACTCTTACCTAGACCCTCCTGTCTAACTCTCACCCAGACCCTCCTGTCTAACTCTCACCCAGACCCTCCTGTCTAACTCTTACCCAGACCCTCCTGTCTAACTCTTAGCCAGACCCTCCTAACTCTCACCCAGACCCTCCTGTCTAACTCTCACCCAGACCCTCCTGTCTAACGCTTACCCAGGCCCTCCTCTCTAACGCTTACCCAGGCCCTCCTCTCTAACGCTTACCCAGGCCCTCCTCTCTAACGCTTACCCAGGCCCTCCTCTCTAACTCTTACCCAGGCCCTCCTCTCTAACTCTAACCCAGGCCCTCTTCTATAACTCTTACCCAGGACCTCTTCTATAACTCTTACCCAGGCCCTCCTCTCTAACTCTTACCCAGGCCCTCCTCTATAACTCTTACCCAGACCCTCCTCTATAACTCTTACCCAGACCCTCCTCTCTAACTCTTACCCAGGCCCTCCTCTCTAACTCTTACCCAGGCCCTCTTCTCTAACTCTTACCCAGACCCTCCTGTCTAACTCTCACCCAGGCCCTCCTCTCTAACTCTTACCCAGGCCCTCTTCTATAACTCTTACCCAGGCCCTCTTCTATAACTCTTACCCAGGCCCTCCTCTCTAACTCTTACCCAGGCCCTCTTCTATAACTCTTACCCAGGCCCTCTTCTATAACTCTTACCCAGGCCCTCCTCTATAACTCTTACCCAGGCCCTCCTCTCTAACTCTTACCCAGGCCCTCCTCTCTAACTCTTACCCAGACCCTCCTCTATAACTCTTACCCAGGCCCTCCTCTCTAACTCTTACCCAGGCCCTCTTCTATAACTCTTACCCAGACCATCCTGTCATACTCTTACCCAGACCCTCCTGTCTAACTCTTACCCAGACCCTCCTGTCTAACTCTTACCCAGACCCTCCTGTCTAACTCTTACCCAGGCCCTCCTATCTAACTCTTACCCAGACCCTCCTCTATAACTCTTACCCAGGCCCTCCTATCTAACTCTTACCCAGGCCCTCCTCTCTAACTCTTACTCAGGCCCTCCTCTCTAACTCTTACCCAGGCCCTGTTCTATAACTCTTACCCAGACCCTCCTGTCTAACTCTTACCCAGACCCTCCTGTCTAACTCTTACCCAGACCCTCCTGTCTAACTCTTACCCAGACCCTCCTGTCTAACTCTTACCCAGGCCCTCCTATCTAACTCTTACCCAGACCCTCCTCTATAACTCTTACCCAGGCCCTCCTCTCTAACTCTTACCCAGGCCCTCCTCTATAACTCTTACCCAGGCCCTCCTCTATAACTCTTACCCAGGCCCTCCTCTATAACTCTTACCCAGGCCCTCCTCTATAACTCTAACCCAGGCCCTCTTCTATAACTCTTACCCAGGACCTCTTCTATAACTCTTACCCAGGCCCTCCTCTATAACTCTTACCCAGACCCTTCTCTCTAACTCTTACCCAGACCCTCCTCTATAACTCTTACCCAGGCCCTCCTATCTCACTCTTACCCAGGCCCTCCTCTATAACTCTTACCCAGACCCTCCTCTATAACTCTTACCCAGACCCTCCTTCTCTGCGATGCTCTTGTCAAACTGGTTCTGGAGGATCTTAATCTTGTTCTGTACTTCCTGTAGCTGGGCCTGCTTCTCCTTCAGGGTTGCCATGGTAGCGTTCAGCTCCATCTGCAGCCAGAAGGGTGGGATATAAAAACAAATACCTAATACTGTACTTTGTAAAGAAGATCTGACACAGCACTTCCTGTTGACATTTTCTCTTCCAATCGGAACCAGTGGGCGGATGGCATGCATGTGTGTGTGTGTGTGCTACTGACCTGTGCAGCGGCCAGTCTTTCTTTCTTGGGTCCGACCTCCTTGAGGACTCTGGAGTAGAGGTCCATGGCCCGGACCCACATACACATAGACTTGCAGGCCTTGGACACCTTTTCCACCTTCTCAGGGACAAAGTCCGGGTTGTTCACGTACTTCTGAAGCTAAAAAAACCAACAACAATTAAAATCATCATTATTTAGTTTGTGTCCCAAACGACACCCTATACAGTGCACTACTGTTGACCAGAGCCCTATTCCCAATATAGTGCACTACTTTTGACCAGAGTGAAGGGGGTTCTGCAAATGCAGTGAAAGAAATACAAACAAATAATGAAGCCAATACAGGAAGACATGAATAGGAGATTATCAAAAAACAACAATGTCCAAAAGAGTTAGTGACCTTCTGGAGGATCTGGGGCTTAATGTTTTCCTTGTCATATTCCATCAGCTTCCTGAGGAAGTAGGAGTCACCCAGCACCTGCTTGGCACTGGACCAGTCTGGTCTGGAGAGGTGGGGGAGAGAGAGAGAGAGAGAGAGAGAGTGAGAGAGAGAGAGAGAAAGTTGAAGTAGAGAGAGATACTGTGTGTGTGTGTGTGTGTGTGTGTGTGTGTGTGTGTGTGTGTGTGTGTGTGTGTGTGTGTGTGTGTGTGTGTGTGTGTGTGTGTGTGTGTGTGTGTGTGTGTGTGTGAGAGAGATACAGCTGGAGTCATGCTAGCTAACAGGCCTGCTATGAGTACAGACAGGAAGCAGTAGAGAAAACACCAGCCACCGATCCAGATGACATATTATTCTATCAGACAGACAGAGACAAGAGGACATGATGATTCTTCACTCTCTTCTTGTCAAGCAGAGCAGTAGTAGAGTACTGACTGACCTCAGCCAGTCTCCCATACTGGACCCTAAAGCTACCTTCTGTCTATGGGTCAATGACAACATATTCCCTATAGGGTTTGTATGCAGGGATGGTAATGTATCTAGCCCAGTAGCCCAGGCTAGTACTGATCAGCTTGTAGAAAATGTACCCAACTAGCCCACCGGCTAGATACATTTTGTATTTTTAAATATCACATGGCCCAGATTTCCATCTCAAGTTCTATCCCAGTGTGTATGCATTGGGAGTGACTGGTACATTAGTATCAGTTGTTGCTACGTTAGCGATCCATCCATTGGCAGCCTCATATGGCATTAAGTTCAACAATAATATGCTATTAGCTAATACATTTGTTAACCCTTCATGGACTGACTTGTTGCAGAGACAATGATTATGTTATCAATCTGTATCCAAGCATCGTTAGCTGACTGACATGCAGCTGAGATACTATCTCCCAAGAGAATACTCGTCAGTTATCGTCACAGCTGTGTATATACGCCCTCAAACAGACACCACGACGGCCCACAAGGACTTCACAGGACTATATGTAAACCATATTTCCTGAGGCTGCATTTATTGTAGCTGGGGCTTTGAACAAAGCAAATTTGAGAACAAGGCTACCTAAATTCTATGAACATGTTGATTGCAGCACTTACACTCGATCACTGTTACTTTAACTTCCGCAATGAATACAAGGCCCTCCCTCGCCCTCCCTTCGGCAAATCTGATCACGACTCCATCTTTCTTCTTTCGTCTTATAGGCAGAAACTGAAAGAAGATGTACCCTTGACTAGAACCATTCAATGCTGGTCTGACCAATCGGAATCCACGCTCCAAGATTGTTTTGATCACGCGGACTGGGAAATGTTCCGGGCAGCCTCAGAGAACAACATCGGTCTATATGCTGACTCGGTAAGTGAGTTTATAAGGAAGTGCATTGGAGATGTTGTACCCACTGTGACTATTAAAACCTACCCTAATCAGAAACCGTGGATGGATGGCAGAATTCTCGCAAAACTGAAAGCGCGAACCACCACATTTAACCATGGAAAGAGGACTGGGAATATGGCCGAATATAAACAGTGTAGTTATTCCCTCCGCAAGGCAATAAAACAAGGTATAGGGACAAAGTTGAGTCGCAATTCAATAGCTCAGATACGAGACGTATGTGGCAGGGTCTACAGGCAATAACGGACTACAAAAAGAAAACCAGCCATGTCACAGACACCGACGTCTCACTTCCAGACAAAATAAACACCTTCTTTGTCCGCTTTGAGGATAATACAGTGCACCGGCACGGCCCACTAACAAGGACTGCGGACCCAGCTCTCCTTCTCAGTGGCCACCACATGCTTCAAGATGGCTACCATTGTTCCTGAACCCAAGAAGGCAAAGATAACTGAACTAAATGACTACCGCCCCATAGCACTCAATTCTGTCATCATGAAGTGCTTTGAGGGACTAGTCAAGGATCATATCACCTCCACCTTACCTGCCTCCCTAGACCCACTTCAGTTTGCATACCGCCCCAACAGGTCCACAGACGATGCAATCGCCATTACACTGCACACTGCCCTGTCCCATCTGTACAAGAGGAATACCTATTCATTGACTACAGCTCAGCATTCAACACCATACCATACCCGTACCCTCCAAGCTCATCATTAAGCTGGAGGCCCTGGGTCTCGGCCCTGGGTCTCAACCCCGCCTTGTGGAATTGGGTCCTGGACTTTCTGATGGGCAGCCCCCAGGTGGTGAAGGTAGGCGACAACATCTCCAATTCGCTGACCCTTAACACTGGGGCCCCACAAGGGTGCGTACTCAGCCCCCTCCTGTACTCTCTGTTCACCCAACAGCAGAGGGAGCACCCCCCTATCCACATCGAAGGGACAGTAGTGGAGAAGGTGGAAAGTTCCTTGGTGTACACATCACAGACAAACTGAAATGGTCCACCCACACAGACAGTGTGGTGAAGGCGCAAAAGCACCTCTTCAACCTCAGGAGGCTGAAGAAATGTGGCTCGTCACCTAAAACCCTGACAAACTTTTACAGGTGCACAATCGAGAGCATCCTGTCGGACTGTATCACAGCCTGGTACGGCAACTGCACCGCCCTCAGCCTCAAGGTTCTCCAGAGGGTGGTGCGTTATGCACAACGCATCACCGGGGGCAAACTACCTGCCCTCCAAGACACCTACAGCATCCGATGTCCCAGGAAGGCCAAAAAGATCATCAAAGACAACAACCACCCGATCCACTGCCTGTTCACCCCGCTATCATCCAGAAGGTGAGGTCAGTACAGCTGCATCAAAGCGGGGACCGAGAGACTGAAAAACAGCTTCTATCTCAAGGCCATCAGACTGCTAAACAGCCATCACTAACTCAGAGAGGCTGCTGCCTACATAGAGACTCAAATCACTGGCCACTTTAATAAATTGATCACTAGTCACTTCAAACAATGCAAATTTAATAATGTTAACATATCTTACATTACTCATCTCATATCTATATACTGTACTCTATACCATCTACTGCATCTTACCTATGCCACTCGGCCATCGCTCATCCATATATTTATATGTACATATTCTTTATTTCATCCCTTTAGATTTGTGTGTATTACGTAGTTGTTGGGGAATTGTTAGATTACTTGTTAGATATTACTGCACTGTCGGAACTAGAAACACAAGCATTTCGCTACACTCGCATTAACATCTGCTAACTATGTGTATGTGACCAATACACATTTATTTGATTTTTGATCTAAGATGCATCAATTATGATGTTGTCAATGTGATTTAAGTGTCGTTAGCGGACTGACATGCATCAATCATAACGTTGTCATCTAAGTGTTGTTAGTGGACTGACTTGCTGCCCAGCAGGATGCAGACGGCCTCCATGACAGTCATGACCATGTCAGGTGGTTTGGTGAAGACCCTGATCTCTGAGATGTCTGCCTTGTCCAGTGAGTCCAGGGCCTTGTTGGCACCTTCCAGAGCGGGCAGAGCCTCGTCTAGATCCCTCTGAGCATCTGCTGCTATGGCCTGGGTGTCCTCAGCCTTCACCTTGGCTAGGGCTTCGTCCTCCTTCACCACTTTACGCACCTGGGGACGGACGGACGGACGGACGGACGGACGGACGGACGGACAGACAGACAGACAGACAGACACAGTACAGTTGAATAGGCATGCACATGAAGAAAAAAAACAGCAGGACAAAAACTAACACCAATCCTAGACACACACACACTCCCCCTGGACACAAACACTCCTCCTAGACACACACTACCCCTAGACACACACACACTCCCCCTAGACACACACACTCCTAGACACACACACACTCCCCCTAGACACACACACTCCTCCTAGACACATAAACAGTCAAACAAAAAATGACCACACCTGTCAACCCTCTCCTGGTCAACGACTAGATTCCCTAGCTCCACCCTCTCCTGGTCAACGACTAGTTTCCCTAGCTCCACCCTCTCATGGTCAACGACTAGTTTCCCTAGCTCCACCCTCTCCTGGTCAACGACTAGTTTCCCTAGCTCCACTCGCTCCTGGTCAACGACTAGTTTCCCTAGCTCCACCCTCTCCTGGTCAACGACTAGTTTCCCTAGCTCCACCCTCTCCTGGTGAACGACGAATTTCCCATGCTCCACCCTCTCATGGTCAACGACTAGTTTCCCTAGCTCCACCCTCTCCTGGTCAACGACTAGTTTCCCTAGCTCCACCCTCTCCTGGTCAACGACTAGTTTCTCTAGCTCCACCCTCTCCTGGTCAACAACTAGTTCCTCTAGCTCCACCCTCTCCTGGTCAACGACTAGTTTCCCTAGCTCCACCCTCTCCTGGTCAATGACTAGTTTCCCTAGCTCCACCCTCTCCTGGTCAACAACTAGTTTCCCTAGCTCCACCCTCTCCTGGTCAACAACTAGTTTCCCTAGCTCCACTCTATACCCACCATGTTGATTCTCTCCTGGTCAACGACTAGTTTCCCTAGCTCCACTCTCTCCTGGTCAACGACTAGTTTCCCTAGCTCCACCCTCTCCTGGTCAACGACTAGTTTCCCTAGCTCCACCCTCTCCTGGTCAACGACTAGTTTCCCTAGCTCCACCCTCTCCTGGTCAACGACTAGTTTCCCTAGCTCCACCCTCTCCTGGTCAACGACTAGTTTCCCTGGCTCCACTCTATACCCATCATGTTGACTCTCTCCTGGTCAACGACTAGTTTCCCTAGCTCCACTCTATACCCACCATGTTGATTCTCTCCTGGTCAATGACTAGTTTCCCTAGCTCCACTCTCTCCTGGTCAATGACTAGTTTCCCTAGCTCCACCCTCTCCTGGTCAACGACTAGTTTCCCTAGCTCCACCCTCTCCTGGTCAACGACTAGTTTCCCTAGCTCCACCCTCTCCTGGTCAACGACTAGTTTCCCTAGCTCCACTCTATACCCACCATGTTGATTCTCTCCTGGTCAATGACTAGTTTCCCTAGCTCCACCCTCTCCTGGTCACCGACTAGTTTCCCTAACTCCACCCTCTCCTGGTCAACGACTAGTTTCTCTAGCTCCACCCTCTCCTGGTCAACGACTAGTTTCCCTAGCTCCACTCTCTCCTGGTCAACGACTAGTTTCTCTAGCTCCACTCTCTCCTGGTCAACGACTAGTTTCCCTAGCTCCACTCTCTCCTGGTCAACGACTAGTTTCCCTAGCTCCACCCTCTCCTGGTCAACGACTAGTTTCCCTAGCTCCACTCTCTCCTGGTCAACGACTAGTTTCCCTAGCTCCACCCTCTCCTGGTCAACGACTAGTTTCTCTAGCTCCACCCTCTCCTGGTCAACGACTAGTTTCTCTAGCTCCACCCTCTCCTGGTCAACGACTAGTTCCCTAGCTCCACCCTCTCCTGGTCAACGACTAGTTTCCCTAGCTCCACCCTCTCCTGGTCAATGACTAGTTTCCCCAGCTCCACCCTCTCCTGGTCAATGACTAGTTTCCCTAGCTCCACCCTCTCCTGGTCAACGACTAGTTTCCCTAGCTCCACCCTCTCCTGGTCAACAACTAGTTTCCCTAGCTCCACTCTATACCAACCATGTTGACTCTCTCCTCGTCAACGACTGGTTTCCCTAGCTCCACCCTCTCCTGGTCAACGACTAGTTTCTCTAGCTCCACCCTCTCCTGGTCAACGACTAGTTCCTCTAACTCCACCCTCTCCTGGTCAACGACTAGTTTCCCTAGCTCCACCCTCTCCTGGTCAATGACTAGTTTCCCTAGCTCCACCCTCTCCTGGTCAACAACTAGTTTCCCTAGCTCCACCCTCTCCTGGTCAACGACTAGTTTCCCTAGCACCACTCTACACCCACCATGTTGATTCTCTCCTGGTCAACGACTAGTTTCCCTAGCTCCACTCTCTCCTGGTCAACGACTAGTTTCCCTAGCTCCACCCTCTCCTGGTCAACGACTAGTTTCCCTAGCTCCACCCTCTCCTGGTCAACGACTAGTTTCCCTAGCTCCACCCTCTCCTGGTCAACGACTAGTTTCCCTGGCTCCACTCTATACCCATCATGTTGACTCTCTCCTGGTCAACGACTAGTTTCCCTAGCTCCACTCTATACCCACCATGTTGATTCTCTCCTGGTCAATGACTAGTTTCCCTAGCTCCACTCTCTCCTGGTCAATGACTAGTTTCCCTAGCTCCACCCTCTCCTGGTCAACGACTAGTTTCCCTAGCTCCACCCTCTCCTGGTCAACGACTAGTTTCCCTAGCTCCACCCTCTCCTGGTCAATGACTAGTTTCCCTAGCTCCACTCTATACCCACCATGTTGATTCTCTCCTGGTCAATGACTAGTTTCCCTAGCTCCACCCTCTCCTGGTCACCGACTAGTTTCCCTAACTCCACCCTCTCCTGGTCAACGACTAGTTTCTCTAGCTCCACCCTCTCCTGGTCAACGACTAGTTTCCCTAGCTCCACTCTCTCCTGGTCAACGACTAGTTTCTCTAGCTCCACTCTCTCCTGGTCAACGACTAGTTTCCCTAGCTCCACTCTCTCCTGGTCAACGACTAGTTTCCCTAGCTCCACCCTCTCCTGGTCAACGACTAGTTTCTCTAGCTCCACCCTCTCCTGGTCAACGACTAGTTTCTCTAGCTCCACCCTCTCCTGGTCAACGACTAGTTCCCTAGCTCCACCCTCTCCTGGTCAACGACTAGTTTCCCTAGCTCCACCCTCTCCTGGTCAATGACTAGTTTCCCTAGCTCCACCCTCTCCTGGTCAATGACTAGTTTCCCTAGCTTCACCCTCTCCTGGTCAACGACTAGTTTCCCTAGCTCCACCCTCTCCTGGTCAACAACTAGTTTCCCTAGCTCCACTCTATACCAACCATGTTGACTCTCTCCTGGTCAACGACTGGTTTCCCTAGCTCCACCCTCTCCTGGTCAACGACTAGTTTCCTTAGCTCCACTCTATACCCACCATGTCGTCTCTCTCCTGGTCAACGACTGGTTTCCCTAGCTCCACCCTCTCCTGGTCAACGACTAGTTTCCCTAGCTCCACTCTATACCCACCTTGTCGGCGCTCTCCTGGTCCACGGCTAGTTTCCCCATGAGGGCGTTGACATCTATAGACTTTTGTTTGAGGACAGGCTCCAGAGCTGACAGGTCTATCTTCATCTTATCCACCAACACGTTGGTCTCCAACAGCTTAGTCAGACCATTCTTTACCCTGTCACGAGCCTGCACACACAGGAATACACACACACACGCACACAGACACACACAGGCACACAGACACGCACACACACAGACACACACAGGAACACACACACAGGGATACCCACACTCAGTCATACACACACACACACACACACACACACACACACACACACACACACACACACAAAGGGATACACACACACACACAAACACACACAGGCACACAGAAGCAATTACATTTCTTGGATTGAATGGAGTATAGAATTGACGCCCATTCAGAGAAATAGCCACATTTCAAAGAAACCACAGTGTGCTAAACTGGAGTATTGATAACATTAAATAATACATATTATGGATGTCTCACAGCCGCTGTGTTTACTATTGCTAAACAGTATTATAGATCTGTCTCTTACAGCCACTAGTTGCTGTCTCTTCTCTCCCAACATGGCCAGGTAGAGGTTAATATTAGTTATTGATTATGAAACAGTATTAATCAGTAGTATTACTGATCTCTTACAGCCACTAGTTGCTGTCTCTTCTCTCCCAACATGGCCAGGTAGAGGTTAATATTAGTTATTGATTATGAAACAGTATTAATCAGTAGTATTACTGATCTCTTACAGCCACTAGTTGCTGTCTCTTCTCTCCCAACATGGCCAGGTAGAGGTTACTATTAGTTATTGATTATGAAACAGTATTAATCAGTAGTATTACTGATCTCTTACAGCCACTAGTTGCTGTCTCTTCTCTCCCAACATGGCCAGGTAGAGGTTAATATTAGTTATTGATTATGAAACAGTATTAATCAGTAGTATTACTGATCTCTTACAGCCACTAGTTGCTGTCTCTTCTCTCCCAACATGGCCAGGTAGAGGTTAATATTAGTTATTGATTATGAAACAGTATTAATCAGTAGTATTACTGATCTCTTACAGCCACTAGTTGCTGTCTCTTCTCTCCCAACATGGCCAGGTAGAGGTTAATATTAGTTATTGATTATGAAACAGTATTAATCAGTAGTATTACTGATCTCTTACAGCCACTAGTTGCTGTCTCTTCTCTCCCAACATGGCCAGGTAGAGGTTAATATTAGTTATTGATTATGAAACAGTATTAATCAGTAGTATTACTGATCTCTTACAGCCACTAGTTGCTGTCTCTTCTCTCCCAACATGGCCAGGTAGAGGTTAATATTAGTTATTGATTATGAAACAGTATTAATCAGTAGTATTACTGATCTCTTACAGCCACTAGTTGCTGTCTCTTCTCTCCCAACATGGCCAGGTAGAGGTTAATATTAGTTATTGATTATGAAACAGTATTAATCAGTAGTATTACTGATCTCTTACAGCCACTAGTTGCTGTCTCTTCTCTCCCAACATGGCCAGGTAGAGGTTAATATTAGTTATTGATTATGAAACAGTATTAATCAGTAGTATTACTGATCTCTTACAGCCACTAGTTGCTGTCTCTTCTCTCCCAACATGGCCAGGTAGAGGTTAATATTAGTTATTGATTATGAAACAGTATTAATCAGTAGTATTACTGATCTCTTACAGCCACTAGTTGCTGTCTCTTCTCTCCCAACATGGCCAGGTAGAGGTTAATATTAGTTATTGATTATGAAATAGTATTAATCAGTAGTATTACTGATCTCTTACAGCCACTAGTTGCTGTCTCTTCTCTCCCAACATGGCCAGGTAGAGGTTAATATTAGTTATTGATTATGAAACAGTATTAATCAGTAGTATTACTGATCTCTTACAGCCACTAGTTGCTGTCTCTTCTCTCCCAACATGGCCAGGTAGAGGTTAATATTAGTTATTGATTATGAAACAGTATTAATCTGTAGTATTACTGATCTCTTACAGCCACTAGTTGCTGTCTCTTCTCTCCCAACATGGCCAGGTAGAGGTTAATATTGGTTATTGATTATGAAACAGTATTAATCAGTAGTATTACTGATCTCTTACAGCCACTAGTTGCTGTCTCTTCTCTCCCAACATGGCCAGGTAGAGGTTAATATTAGTTATTGATTATGAAACAGTATTAATCAGTAGTATTACTGATCTCTTACAGCCACTAGTTGCTGTCTCTTCTCTCCCAACATGGCCAGGTAGAGGTTAATATTAGTTATTGATTATGAAACAGTATTAATCAGTAGTATTACTGATCTCTTACAGCCACTAGTTGCTGTCTCTTCTCTCCCAACATGGCCAGGTAGAGGTTAATATTAGTTATTGATTATGAAACAGTTTTAATCAGTAGTATTACTGATCTCTTACAGCCACTAGTTGCTGTCTCTTCTCTCCCAACATGGCCAGGTAGAGGTTAATATTAGTTATTGATTATGAAACAGTATTAATCTGTAGTATTACTGATCTCTTACAGCCACTATTTGCTGTCTCTTCTCTCCCAACATGGCCAGGTAGAGGTTAATATTAGTTATTGATTATGAAACAGTATTAATCAGTAGTATTACTGATCTCTTACAGCCACTAGTTGCTGTCTCTTCTCTCCCAACATGGCCAGGTAGAGGTAAATATTAGTTATTGATTATGAAACAGTATTAATCAGTAGTATTACTGATCTCTTACAGCCACTAGTTGCTGTCTCTTCTCTCCCAACATGGCCAGGTAGAGGTTAATATTAGTCATTGATTATGAAACAGTATTAATCAGTAGTATTACTGATCTCTTACAGCCACTAGTTGCTGTCTCTTCTCTCCCAACATGGCCAGGTAGAGGTTAATATTAGTTATTGATTATGAAACAGTATTAATCAGTAGTATTACTGATCTCTTACAGCCACTAGTTGCTGTCTCTTCTCTCCCAACATGGCCAGGTAGAGGTTAATATTAGTTATTGATTATGAAACAGTATTAATCAGTAGTATTACTGATCTCTTACAGCCACTAGTTGCTGTCTCTTCTCTCCCAACATGGCCAGGTAGAGGTTACTATTAGTTATTGATTATGAAACAGTATTAATCAGTAGTATTACTGATCTCTTACAGCCACTAGTTGCTGTCTCTTCTCTCCCAACATGGCCAGGTAGAGGTTAATATTAGTTATTGATTATGAAACAGTATTAATCAGTAGTATTACTGATCTCTTACAGCCACTAGTTGCTGTCTCTTCTCTCCCAACATGGCCAGGTAGAGGTTAATATTAGTTATTGATTATGAAACAGTATTAATCAGTAGTATTACTGATCTCTTACAGCCACTAGTTGCTGTCTCTTCTCTCCCAACATGGCCAGGTAGAGGTTAATATTAGTTATTGATTATGAAACAGTATTAATCAGTAGTATTACTGATCTCTTACAGCCACTAGTTGCTGTCTCTTCTCTCCCAACATGGCCAGGTAGAGGTTAATATTAGTTATTGATTATGAAACAGTATTAATCAGTAGTATTACTGATCTCTTACAGCCACTAGTTGCTGTCTCTTCTCTCCCAACATGGCCAGGTAGAGGTTAATATTAGTTATTGATTATGAAACAGTATTAATCAGTAGTATTACTGATCTCTTACAGCCACTAGTTGCTGTCTCTTCTCTCCCAACATGGCCAGGTAGAGGTTAATCAGTTCCAGGTATGAGGTGGGGGTAGTGTAGTAGCGTCGTCTCAGCTCACAGTAGAACCTCTCGGCCATGTCTGTCACACTGACGTGGATCTCCACACACATCTCACTGAAACGATCCTTTATCTCCTCACTGCCAAACTCCACGTTCTGGAAGAAGGTCTGGGACACGGAGAGGAGGGCCTCACGGGGCCACTACAGGGGGAAAAGAGGAGGGGATGGTTAGATTGTAGGAGAGAGTGGGTGGAAAATGAGGAAATTAAGAAAGTCAAAGAGAGAGCGTGGTAGAGGGAGAAAGAAAGAGAGAGAGAGACATTGCTTCCAGATATAAAGAGACAGACAGAGAGAGAGAAAAACATTGCTTTCAGATATAGAGAGAGACAGAGAGCGAGAGATATTGCTTCCAGATATAAAGAGGGAGGGAGAGAGAAAGAGAAAAACATGGCTTTCAGATATAAAGAGGGAGAGAGAGAGAGAGAGAGAGAGATATTGCTTCCAGATATAAAGAGGGAGAGAGAGAGATATTGCTTCCAGATATAAAGAGGGAGAGAGAGAGATATTACTTCCAGATATAAAGAGGGAGAGAGAGAGATATTACTTCCAGATATAAAGAGGGAGAGCGAGAGATATTGCTTCCAGATATAAAGAGGGAGGGAGAGAAAGAGAAAAACATGGCTTTCAGATATAAAGAGGGAGAGAGAGAGATATTGCTTCCAGATATAAAGAGGGAGAGAGAGAGAGAGAGAGAGAGATATTGCTTCCAGATATAAAGAGGGAGAGAGAGAGATATTGCTTCCAGATATAAAGAGAGAGAGAGAGAGAGATTGCTTCCAGATATAAAGAGGGAGAGAAAGAGATATTGCTTCCAGAGAGAGAGAGAGAGAGAGAGAGAGATATTACTTCCAGACATAAAGAGGGAGAGAGAGAGAGATTGCTTCCAGATATAAAGAGAGAGAGAGAGATATTGCTTCCAGATATAAAGAGGGAGAGAGAGAGATATTGCTTCCAGATATAAAGAGGGAGAGAGAGAGATATTACTTCCAGATATAAAGAGGGAGAGGGAGAGAGAGAGATATTGCTTCCAGATATAAAGAGGGAGAGAGAGAGAGATATTACTTCCAGACATAAAGAGGGAGAGAGAGAGATATTGCTTCCAGATATAAAGAGGGAGAGAGAGAGAGATTGCTTCCAGATATAAAGAGGGAGAGAGAGAGAGATTGCTTCCAGAGAGAGAGAGAGATATTACTTCCAGACATAAAGAGGGAGAGAGAGAGATATTGCTTCCAGATATAAAGAGGGAGGGAGAGAGAAAGAGAAAAACATGGCTTTAAGATATAAAGAGGGAGAGAGAGAGATATTACTTCCAGATATAAAGAGGGAGAGAGAGAGAGATTGCTTCCAGATATAAAGAGGGAGAGAGAGAGATATTGCTTCCAGATATAAAGAGGGAGAGAGAGAGATTGCTTCCAGAGAGAGAGAGAGATATTACTTCCAGACATAAAGAGGGAGAGAGAGAGACCATGGGATCCTGAGTTCCGCAAAAAAAAAAGATAAATATAGATGTTTTTTTATCCGCAAGGACTTATACAGGATACTACCCTCTACATGAAAACCTCAAAATTCCACACCTAAAACCTTAATTGTGGACAAAATTAACTGAACGGATTCTTACTACCAAGGACTATCAAGATAAAAACTTCTAACTAAGCAGAACCTGCAGAAGAAACACAGAGGAACCTGGAAATACCAGACTGAGGTTCAGACTGAGTAATGTTCAGTCTCAACCTTCTTCTGAAGCCAAAAAGTAATAGACAATCATCTCTAGATATTATTGTTATATAAAGCTTATTAAACAAGGCTACTAAGCTACCAAGCAGCTAGGACAGAACAGACCTGGCTGCAACTTAGATTACTACTGAAGTGGGAAAAGAGAAGGGTGAAAACTCTTGAGCCTATCAATGGCAGGAGAGTTTCACAGCCTGTCCCACCCAAATGCAGAGGCCTTTGAAGCCCCCTGTGTAGATGTCATCACAGTACAGCACCCCTTGGATATTAAAAATAACACTGCACGGAATATGTACAAAAATAAGCTCCTCAAGGACAATCCAGAGACACTATTTGCTGACTGCTACAATGAGGGGAATGTGAGCAACTTCATTTTCCACAAAGACCATCCCCTGGCATGGTACAGTGCTATATTAACCAGACCATCCCCTGGCATGGCACAGTGCTATATTAACCAGACCATCCCCTGGCATGGTACAGTGCTATATTAACCAGACCATCCCCTGGCATGGTACAGTGCTATATTAACCAGACCATCCCCTGGCATGGCACAGTGCTATATTAACCAGACCATCCCCTGGCATGGTACAGTGCTATATTAACCAGACCATCCCCTGGCATGGTACAGTGCTATATTAATCAGACCATCCCCTGGCATGACACAGTGCTATATTAACCAGACCATCCCCTGGCATGGCACAGTGCTATATTAACCAGACCATCCCCTGGCATGGTACAGTGCTATATTAACCAGACCATCCCCTGGCATGGCACAGTGCTATATTAACCAGACCATCCCCTGGCATGACACAGTGCTATATTAACCAGACCATCCCCTGGCATGGCACAGTGCTATATTAACCAGACCATCCCCTGGCATGGCACAGTGCTATATTAACCAGACCATCCCCTGGCATGGTACAGTGCTATATTAACCAGACCATCCCCTGGCATGGCACAGTGCTATATTAACCAGACCATCCCCTGGCATGGTACAGTGCTATATTAACCAGACCATCCCCTGGCATGGCACAGTGCTATATTAACCAGACCATCCCCTGGCATGGCACAGTGCTATATTAACCAGACCATCCCCTGGCATGGCACAGTACTATATTAACCAGACCATCCCCTGGCATGGCACAGTGCTATATTAACCAGACCATCCCCTGGCATGGCACAGTGCTATATTAACCAGACCATCCCCTGGCATGACACAGTGCTATATTAACCAGACCATCCCCTGGCATGGTACAGTGCTATATTAACCAGACCATCCCCTGGCATGACACAGTGCTATATTAACCAGACCATCCCCTGGCATGGCACAGTGCTATATTAACCAGACCATCCCCTGGCATGACACAGTGCTATATTAACCAGACCATCCCCTGGCATGACACAGTGCTATATTAACCAGACCATCCCCTGGCATGGCACAGTGCTATATTAACCAGACCATCCCCTGGCATGGCACAGTGCTATATTAACCAGACCATCCCCTGGCATGGCACAGTGCTATATTAACCAGACCATCCCCTGGCATGGCACAGTGCTATATTAACCAGACCATCCCCTGGCATGGCACAGTGCTATATTAACCAGACCATCCCCTGACATGACACAGTGCTATATTAACCAGACCATCCCCTGGCATGGCACAGTGCTATATTAACCAGACCATCCCCTGGCATGGCACAGTGCTATATTAACCAGACCATCCCCTGGCATGACACAGTGCTATATTAACCAGACCATCCCCTGGCATGGTACAGTGCTATATTAACCAGACCATCCCCTGGCATGGCACAGTGCTATATTAACCAGACCATCCCCTGGCATGACACAGTGCTATATTAACCAGACCATCCCCTGGCATGGCACAGTGCTATATTAACCAGACCATCCCCTGGCATGGCACAGTGCTATATTAACCAGACCATCCCCTGGCATGGTACAGTGCTATATTAACACAGACCATCCCCTGGCATGACACAGTGCTATATTAACCAGACCATCCCCTGGCATGACACAGTGCTATATTTACCAGACCATCCCCTGGCATGACACAGTGCTATATTAACCAGACCATCCCCTGGCATGACACAGTGCTATATTAACCAGACCCTCCCCTGGCATGGCACAGTGCTATATTAACCAGACCATCCCCTGGCATGGCACAGTGCTATATTAACCAGACCATCCCCTGGCATGACACAGTGTTATATTAACCAGCCCATCCCCTGGCATGGCACAGTGCTATATTAACCAGACCATCCCCTGGCATGGTACAGTGCTATATTAACCAGCCCATCCCCTGGCATGACACAGTGCTATATTAACCAGACCATCCCCTGGCATGACACAGTGCTATATTAACACAGACCATCCCCTGGCATGGCACAGTGCTATATTAACACAGACCATCCCCTGGCATGACACAGTGCTATATTAACCAGACCATCCCCTGGCATGACACAGTGTTATATTAACCAGACCATCCCCTGGCATGGCACAGTGCTATATTAACCAGACCATCCCCTGGCATGGTACAGTGCTATATTAACCAGCCCATCCCCTGGCATGACACAGTGCTATATTAACCAGACCATCCCCTGGCATGACACAGTGCTATATTAACACAGACCATCCCCTGGCATGGCACAGTGCTATATTAACCAGACCATCCCCTGGCATGGCACAGTGCTATATTAACCAGACCATCCCCTGGCATGGCACAGTGCTATATTAACCAGACCATCCCCTGGCACAGTGCTATATTAACCAGACCATCCCCTGGCACAGTGCTATACTAACCAGACCATCCCCTGGCATGACACAGTGCTATATTAACCAGACCATCCCCTGGCACAGTGCTATATTAACCAGACCATCCCCTGGCACATTGCTATATTAACCAGACCATCCCCTGGCATGGCACAGTGCTATATTAACCAGACCATCCCCTGGCATGACACAGTGCTATATTAACCAGACCATCCCCTGGCATGACACAGTGCTATATTAACCAGACCATCCCCTGGCATGACACAGTTCTATATTAACCAGACCATCCCCTGGCATGGCACAGTGCTATATTAACCAGACCATCCCCTGGCATGGTACAGTGCTATATTAACCAGACCATCCCCTGGCATGACACAGTGCTATATTAACCAGACCATCCCCTGGCATGACACAGTGCTATATTAACCAGACCATCCCCTGGCATGACACAGTGCTATATTAACCAGACCATCCCCTGGCATGGCACAGTACTATATTAACCAGACCATCCCCTGGCATGGTACAGTGCTATATTAACCAGACCATCCCCTGGCATGACACAGTGCTATATTAACCAGACCATCCCCTGGCATGGCACAGTGCTATATTAACCAGACCATCCCCTGGCATGACACAGTGCTATATTAACCAGACCATCCCCTGGCATGGCACAGTGCTATATTAACCAGACCATCCTCTGGCATGGCACAGTGCTATATTAACCAGACCATCCCCTGGCATGACACAGTGCTATATTAACCAGACCATCCCCTGGCATGGCACAGTGCTATATTAACCAGACCATCCCTTGGCATGACACAGTGCTATATTAACCAGACCATCCCCTGGCATGACACAGTGCTATATTAACACAGACCATCCCCTGGCATGGCACAGTGTTATATTAACCAGACCATCCCCTGGCATGGCACAGTGCTATATTAACCAGACCATCCCTTGGCATGACACAGTGCTATATTAACCAGACCATCCCCTGGCATGACACAGTGCTATATTAACACAGACCATCCCCTGGCATGGCACAGTGCTATATTAACCAGACCATCCCCTGGCATGGTACAGTACTATATTAACCAGACCATCCCCTGGCATGGCACAGTGCTATATTAACCAGACCATCCCCTGGCATGGCACAGTGTTATATTAACCAGACCATCCCCTGGCATGACACAGTGCTATATTAACACAGACCATCCCCTGGCATGGCACAGTGCTATATTAACACAGACCATCCCCTGGCATGACACAGTGCTATATTAACCAGACCATCCCCTGGCATGACACAGTGCTATATTAACCAGACCATCCCCTGGCATGGCACAGTGCTATATTAACCAGACCATCCCCTGGCATGGCACAGTGCTATATTAACCAGACCATCCCCTGGCATGGCACAGTGCTATATTAACCAGACCATCCCCTGGCATGGCACAGTACTATATTAACCAGACCATCCCCTGGCATGACACAGTGCTATATTAACCAGACCATCCCCTGGCATGGCACAGTGCTATATTAACCAGACCATCCCCTGGCATGGCACAGTGCTATATTAACCAGACCATCCCCTGGCATGGCACAGTGCTATATTAACCAGACCATCCCCTGGCATGGCACAGTGCTATATTAACCAGACCATCCCCTGGCATGGCACAGTGCTATATTAACCAGACCATCCCCTGGCATGACACAGTACTATATTAACCAGACCATCCCCTGGCATGACACAGTGCTATATTAATCAGACCATCCCCTGGCATGGCACAGTGCTATATTAATCAGACCATCCCCTGGCATGGCACAGTGCTATATTAACCAGACCATCCCCTGGCATGACACAGTGCTATATTAACCAGACCATCCCCTGGCATGGCACAGTGCTATATTAACCAGACCATCCCCTGGCATGACACAGTGCTATATTAACCAGACCATCCCCTGGCATGGCACAGTGCTATATTAACCAGACCATCCCCTGGCATGGCACAGTGCTATATTAACCAGACCATCCCCTGGCATGGCACAGTGCTATATTAACCAGACCATCCCCTGGCATGGCACAGTGCTATATTAACCAGACCATCCCCTGGCATGGCACAGTGCTATATTAACCAGACCATCCCCTGGCATGGCACAGTGCTATATTAACCAGACCATCCCCTGGCATGGCACAGTGCTATATTAACCAGACCATCCCCTGGCATGGCACAGTGCTATATTAACCAGACCATCCCCTGGCATGGTACAGTGCTATATTAATCAGACCATCCCCTGGCATGGCACATCCTCATGTAGTTCCAGCATGACTTTTACAGGATCAAAGAGAGAGCACAGCAGGAAAAGCTCTCTCTCTGTGACGACTCCCCCATCCTGAATCAGTCAGTTCACACCTCTTCAAACTGTCCTGCAGACGAGGATAGTCACCCCCCCAGCACTGAACACACCCAGGTCCCACAACTGCACCGCTCCTCCATCATTGAGAGGGATAAAATCACAGAGCTGGAGAGAGACATGGTGGAGCTCAGAGAGCTAGTCCACACAATCCAGACAGAACAAACCCACAAAACAGAAAAACAGGGAGGAACACATGCCACAGCTAACAGCAGTGAAGGAGGAGGGAGAGGAACACATGGCACAGCTAACAGCAGTGAAGGAGGAGAGAGGAACACATTGCACAGCTAACAGCAGTGAAGGAGGAGAGAGAGGAAAACATTGCACAGCTAACAGCAGTGAAGGAGGAGAGAGAGGAACACATGGCACAGCTAACAGCAGTGAAGGAGGAGAGAGGAACACATTGCACAGCTAACAGCAGTGAAGGAGGAGAGAGAGGAAAACATTGCACAGCTAACAGCAGTGAAGGAGGAGAGAGAGGAACACATGGCACAGCAAACAGCAGTGAAGGAGGAGAGAGAGGAACACATGGCACAGCTAACAGCAGTGAAGGAGGAGAGAGGAACACATTGCACAGCTAACAGCAGTGAAGGAGGAGAGAGAGGAACATGGCACAGCTAACAGCAGTGAAGGAGAGAGAGGAACACATGGCACAGCTAACAGCAGTGAAGGAGAGAGAGGAACACATGGCACAGCTAACAGCAGTGAAGGAGGAGGAGAGAAAGCTGAGGTGTGACAGAGAGCAGGACACTCCCCCAGAGAAGCATGCAGAACAGCCCACCTCAGACCCGGACCACAACTTCAACACCACACTAGACATGTCCTGGAGCTGTTGTCAGAGGACAAACACTAGACATGTCCTGGAGCTGTTGTCAGAGGACAAACACTAGACATGTCCTGGAGCTGTTGTCAGAGGACAAACACTAGACATGTCCTGGAGCTGTTGTCAGAGGACAAACACTAGACATGTCCTGGAGCTGTTGTCAGAGGACAAACACTAGACATGTCCTGGAGCTGTTGTCAGAGGACAAACACTAGACATGTCCTGGAGCTGTTGTCAGAGGACAAACACTAGACATGTCCTGGAGCTGTTGTCAGAGGACAGACTAGGGTCCCCCAGCCACATCATAATTCACACGGGCACAAATGACCTGAAGGCACAGCAGGAAAGGGTGGCCACAGCAGGAAAAGGAGGCCCCAGCAGGAAAAGGTGGCCCCAGCAGGAAAGGGTGGCCCCAGCAGGAAAGGGTGGCCACAGCAGGAAAGGGTGGCCACAGCAGGAAAGGGTGGCCACAGCAGGAAAGGGTGGCCCCAGCAGGAAAGGGTGGCCACAGCAGGAAAGGGTGGCCACAGCAGGAAAGGGTGGCCCCAGCAGGAAAGGGTGGCCCCAGCAGGAAAGGGTGGCCCCAGCAGGAAAGGGTAGCCACAGCAGGAAAGGATGGCCACAGCACTCAAGGGAGTGATTGAAAAAACTTCTTCCACTTTCCTGGGTGGTTGTCTCCACCCAGCTACCACGAAAATACATCCACCCTGCCACCATACAGCAGGTGAATGCAAGCATTTTGTGAGACTGTGCCTCAAACCTAATGTCTACCTGGCCCACCACTCCACCATGGACTTGAACAGCCTTTATGACCAGGTCCACCTCTACAAGGCAACAATCCCAACTTTTGCCAGGACCCTGAAGGACATCACCCTCTACCGCAGCCCCTCACACAGGAGCAACAGAGCAGCAGACACCCACCCCAGACCTGCAAGACCCCCTCCTGAAGGACCTGCACCGAGAGAACCCACACCCAGAACAAATCATCACCAGCCACACCCCCCATGCCCTCCCCCCGCCCTTGTTGCAAGGACCTCAACATGACAGCAGCTCATATGCCCAGGCCGTGAGCAGAACAACAGGCCCAACCCCCACTAATGCACCTCCCCAAGCCCCATCCTGCAATTTAAGAGGTATGTATCAGATGCTCAACATGCTCTGCTCACACAGACCCACAAAGAATTTGAAAACAAATACAATTTTGATAAACTCCCATATCTACTGGGGGAAATACCACAGTGTGCCATCACAGCAGCAAGATGTGTGACCTGTTGCCACAAGAAAAGGGCAACCAGTGAAGAACAAACACCATTGTAAATACAACCCATATTTATATTTATTTTCCCTTTAACTATTTGTACATCGTTACAACACTGTATATAGACATATGACATTTGAAATGTCTTTATTCTTTTGGAACTTGTGTGAGCGTAATATTTACTGTTCATTTTTATTGTTTATTTCACTTTTCACTTGCTTTGGCAATGTTAACATATGTTTCCCATGCCAATAAAGCCTCTTGAATTGAATTGAGAAAGAGGGAGGGAGAGAGAGAAAGAGAGCGATAGAGAGTGAGAGAGAAAGAGAAAGAGAGAGAGACAGGGTCAGAGACTCCTTTTAAACAAGCAGAATAAAGTCTTCACTAAATAAACGCCTGACTGCACCTGGCTGCTCCTTCTCAGTGGGGGTCACCTTGATGGAGGGATGGGAGCGGAGGAGAGAGAGAGGGATGAAAATAAACAGGCAGATTAAAGGAGGTGGAACGAGAGAAGAGGGGGGCGCGCTTCACCAATGGACACCTGGGGCGAGCCCACACCCTGTGATCCATCACACACACACAGACATTACGCACACCCACAGAGCCTGACACACACACACCGGGGCGCCTGACACACATTCCTGATGGAGATGAATGGAGGAGCGTTTCACCCTGAGAGCACACAGTGACAGCATACTCCTCAGTACAGAAAGTAAATGAGTGTTTGTTTGACAATCCACTAATTAGACAGAAATACACACACAGACAGAGACAGACAGAGAGAGACAGAGAGAGAGAGAAAGAGAGAGAGAGACAGAGAGAGATAGATAGAGAGAGGCAATCCCACACCCACAGAGAGCGTAGTGTCCTGACCTGTACAAACCAGTCGATGGTGCAGCAGTTGACCAGAGAGGGGAACATACGACAGCGGGACCTGAAGGCATCTCCTACAGGACTCATACACAACACAATGTGCAGCTTCTCTCTGACCCGAGAGATGAAGAACTGGAACACCTAACACACACACAGGGAGATACACAGGTTACAGACACACACAGGGAGAGACACACACAGGGAGACACACACAGGGAGACACACAGGTTACAGACACACACAGGGAGACACACACAGGGAGACACACACACAGACACACACACAGGGAGACACACACAGGGAGACAAACACACACATATCTATAGAAATACATTCAAGTAAACACATACAAATTAACTCATGCAACAGACTCACTGTATAGTGAAGTGCAAAATTCAAACCGCCAAACACATGAGAGGAAATCAATTGAGTGTTGTCTAGACTGAGGCCAAAGTCAGTGTAATTAAAGTGAAGGGGTCAGAGTTCTGGAGGTGTCCAGAGTCTGCTGCTCTGCCTTATTGACAGACTACTGCTGGGACAAAGCTGCTGCTTCCACGCTTCATATAGGACCTTAACAAGACACTAGACACTAGACACTAGACTGAATCCTACTGGGATGAATAGCTGAATATGAACACATACATCAATACATACATAATGTTGTGAATTAATAGCTAGCTGGATATATGTATAAATACATGTATAAATATGAATAAATGGTACTGTCATGACGTTGCCCTGTTGAGGGAGGTTTATGACCCCCCCATAAATGCCTTTCCCCCCTTTTCTGTCCACTCTACAGAACGGACTCTTGGAAAGCCCTGTTGTTAACATAGGGAGAGTATGGAAACGTCAAAAGGTTGGGGAAAAGAAAAATCTTTGTGTAATCCAACCAGTTGAAAGTATCCGTTGGTACTTAAAGAATATGATGTCAGATCAGTTGGTGTCTGGGACATTATATCTGATGATAGGACGACATAAACTGTATCTTGGAAAGTCTACCCATTCTAGATTCAGATTCACATGGAATTGTTGTGCAATTTAAATGTTTAAATATGAAACTATTTGTGAAAAGATGACATGTAATTTTAGTTTTTAAAATTAGAGAATTGTTTTCATAAGTAAAATATGCTCAATCAGTGGCCACCCCACGTGAATAGGTATTGGTTGGAAATGATGAAGCAACCCCTTTTCTACATTTCTATAAGAGCCCCCCCATGACCCAATTCACTGCGAACTAAGCCAACCTCAGCATGAGCTCTGGTTGCGAATGGTTGAACGACTACAACCTAACGAAATTATCATTGTGTTCCCGATGACGTGAGGACTGATGTCCATACGTTCAGAAGGGCGAATTTCAACGTAGAGGTGACGATCGCCATGCTGGACGGATGAATTTGACTACACCAGCCAGAATACAGCATGAGCTTAGTATGTCAACTTGGTATGAACTTTGAACTCTTATTCACTAAAGAAGTGATACATCCTAGACGTTGAGTTATCAGCAGCAGCTGTAAACGTGCGTGGCCTAGGAAAGAACGGACGGACAATCTTCAGAACGACAGGGTACTACATTGTATCCGTTCTACCACAAGACGACAGACTACAACGTATCCGCCCAGAAATATTCTTCAAAGGACAAGGGAGATTTCTGCTGGGCAACCCAGCCTTCCATCTTCGACCAATCTATCGAAGCGCAGCTCAGAGAAAATATATTTCTTGCATTTTCCTTTTCCGAATGGGCGGTTATTTAGAATGCATAAGATTCTGTATTTACGATAGCATAGCTTCATAAGGTCCGATAGAAACCCAATCCTTTTGTTCCTCAGTCTTCCCGCGCTTTCATTCAAACCCAACCCCCTTTCTTTGTGTAACCATCCGTCAAATCGGTTCTGTCGTTTTCTTGTATTAATTAGTAATCAATGTATGATCCAGCCTGTGTATATGTAATTCTGTGTGATTATTTAGGTATTTAGTAAATAAATAATTAAACCAAATTTTGTATTGCTGATTCAACTTGTTAACCAGGGTTCGTGAAGATAACCAATAATTTTACGACGTTCAGATGAGACTGAATAAGGTGACGATTAATAATTGACTGCTGTTGATATAAAAGATTACCAGGTCTTTAAGAGTTTATTCGGAAGACAACAGCTCTATAAACATTCTTCCGTGGTGCCCCGACTTCCTAGTTAATACATTTACATGATTAGTTTAATCAGGTAATATTAATTACAGAGAATTGATTTTATAAAATAACATGTCATATCATTTAATCAATAGTAAAAACACAACAGTACATACATAAATATTACACATGTACTTATATTTAACCTTTATTTTGACAGGGAGTAAAGGTCTCTTTTACAGAGGAGCCCTGTAATTACAATTATATATTGAGTGTTATATGAGTGAGTGTGTGTGTACTCTACTGTACCTCGTCTCGGTTTCCCTCGTTGATGCCGGCCTCCTTGGCTCTGGGCCGTGTGGCAGCCAGGACCTGCTCCAGATCATCCTTCTCAAACAGGTTGGGCACCTCTCCACTGTTCAACATGTTGTTAATGTCCTCTAGGAACTCCTCCACCACAATCTGATGAACAATAATACACACATGTAATGGAGGGGGGTGGAAACGTGCCTGAGAACTGAAGACTGAAGCTATAGCTTCCAGGGCTAATGCCTCGGCTTCTGCTCAGCGGGGTAATGAGGTGATGAGTCACAGAGGTGGCATGGTTTGGCAAGCAGATGGTCACAGATAAACACTGGCCATAGCTACTTCATTAGCTGTCAAGTACAGTCTTTATGGAGGAACCTGCTATCTACCCATCACATAGCCTCCATAAATACTACTGTCTGGTACAGTCTTTATGGAGGAACCTGTTATCTACCCATCACATAGCCTCCATAAATACTACTGTCTGGTACAGTCTTTATGGAGGAACCTGCTAACTACCCATCACATAGCCTCCATAAATACTACTGTCTGGTACAGTCTTTATGGAGGAACCTGTTAACTACCCATCACATAGTCTCCATAAATACTACTGTCTGGTACAGTCTTTATGGAGGAACCTGCTAACTACCCATCACATAGCCTCCATAAATACTACTGTCTGGTACAGTCTTTATGGAGGAACCTGTTATCTACCCATCACATAGCCTCCATAAATACTACTGTCTGGTACAGTCTTTATGGAGGAACCTGCTAACTACCCATCACATAGCCTCCATAAATACTACTGTCTGGTACAGTCTTTATGGAGGAACCTGCTAACTACCCATCACATAGCCTCCATAAATACTACTGTCTGGTACAGTCTTTATGGAGGAACCTGTTATCTACCCATCACATAGCCTCCATAAATACTACTGTCTGGTACAGTCTTTATGGAGGAACCTGCTAACTACCCATCACATAGCCTCCATAAATACTACTGTCTGGTACAGTCTTTATGGAGGAACCTGTTATCTACCCATCACATAGCCTCCATAAATACTACTGTCTGGTACAGTCTTTATGGAGGAACCTGTTATCTACCCATCACATAGCCTCCATAAATACTACTGTCTGGTACAGTCTTTATGGAGGAACCTGCTATCTACCCATCACATAGCCTCCATGCACACACCCCCTCCTCTCCCCCCTCCTCCCCTCTCCTACCTGTGTGTCAGTGAAGAGGAACACCATGTCCTTGCCCTCCACCCCAGCCATCTTGAACAGTCGTCTCAGGTCTTCATGGAAGCTGTCGTAGTTGTATCCTCGGCTCAGTTCTATCTGGAAGCAGCGCATGCCGCACATGTGGGCCGCCAGCCGCGTCAGTGACTGTTTCCCCGTGCCCCCCACGCCCACCAATAGGGCGTTACCGCGCTCCTGGCGGATCATACGCGCTATCCTATAGGAACAGAAGGGCGGGGTTAGGAAGTAAGTAATTTAACAAATTGAAGCATTACAAAAACACATGAAACAAAAACTAACTCTTTATGGGGCTCTGGACAAAATAAGTTCACTAAATAGGGAATAGGGTGTCGTTAAGGATTCTAATCAGTTCACTAAATAGGGAATAGGGTGTCGTTAAGGATTCTAATCAGTTCACTAAATAGGGAATAGGGTGTCGTTAAGGATTCTAATCAGTTCCCTAAATAGGGTGTCGTTAAGGATTCTAATCAGTTCACTAAATAGGGAATAGGGTGTGGTTAAGGATTCTAATCAGTTCACTAAATAGGGAATAGGGTGTCGTTAAGGATTCTAATCAGTTCACTAAATAGGGAATAGGGTGTCATTAAGGATTCTAATCAGTTCACTAAATAGGGCATAGGGTGTCATTAAGGATTCTAATCAGTTCACTAAATAGGGAATAGGGTGTCGTTAAGGATTCTAATCAGTTCCCTAAATAGGGTGTCGTTAAGGATTCTAATCAGTTCACTAAATAGGGAATAGGGTGTCGTTAAGGATTCTAATCAGTTCCCTAAATAGGGTGTCGTTAAGGATTCTAATCAGTTCACTAAATAGGGAATAGGGTGTCGTTAAGGATTCTAATCAGTTCACTAAATAGGGGATAGGGTGTCATTAAGGATTCTAATCAGTTCACTAAATAGGGAATAGCGTGTCGTTAAGGATTGTAATCAGTTCACTAAATAGGGAATAGGGTGTCGTTAAGGATTCTAATCAGTTCACTAAATAGGGAATAGGGTGTCGTTAAGGATTCTAATCAGTTCACTAAATAGGGAATAGGGTGTCGTTAAGGATTCTAATCAGTTCACTAAATAGGGAATAGGGTGTCGTTAAGGATTCTAATCAGTTCACTAAATAGGGAATAGGGTGTCGTTAAGGATTCTAATCAGTTCACTAAATAGGGTGTCGTTAAGGATTCTAATCAGTTCCCTAAATAGGGTGTCGTTAAGGATTCTAATCAGTTCACTAAATAGAGAATAGGGTGTCGTTAAGGATTCTAATCAGTTCACTGAATAGGGTGTCGTTAAGGATTGTAATCAGTTCACTAAATAGAGAATAGGGTGCGATTTAGGCCAAAACGTCTGTACACTATATAGGGAATAGGGTGCGATTTTGAATCCATTCACTGCACTAATTAGGGAATAGGGCTCCGTTTCCGGGCGTAAAATCACCTGGAGACGTGTTCTACAGCGTCCTGGAAGAACACTAGCTTGGTCTCCTTGGAGAAGGTCATGTTGTAGTCATCCAGGTAATCCTGGAGCACAGCCCTGATCTTATCTGGCTCTGTTAGGTCCTCATACAGACGGTCTGCCTTCTCTGCACCCACCTAGAGGAGAGGAGAGGAGAGGGAGGAATGAGGAGGAAGGGAGGCAGGGACAGGAGGAGGGAGAGATGGAGAGGGGGGGACAGGAAGGGTTGCGAGATAGATAGATGGATGCCGTAAATGTTAAGCGCTTTGAGCACCTGGGAAATTGATTGGATTTATAGGCTTATAGAACATTTTACCTTGATGAAATCTCCAAATATGATGGGTTTGGTCACAAAGTAATTGGGTTCTAAATTGAAGCCAAAATATTTGCCTGAAAGAAGAAGAACGGAAATATATTTAAAGAGTTGCTATTCATAGCTCAACAATTCTGGGACGTTTTAGATAAGGACATTGAAATGGCTTTCAAACTTAATATGTCAAAACACTGCTTAGTGAGAGGGAAAACTCTGAAAGTTCAAACTAGCCGTCTAGGTTCTATTGAACTCTGTGTTATGTTCTTACTGGCCAACTATGTCTAGGTTATATTACACTCTGTGTTATGTTCTTACTGGCCGTCTAGGTTCTATTAAACTCTGTGTTATGTTCTTACTGGCCGTCTAGGTTCTATTAAACTCTGTGTTATGTTCTTACTGGCCGTCTAGGTTCTGTTAAACTCTGTGTTATGTTCTTACTGGCCGTCTAGGTTCTGTTAAACTCTGTGTTATGTTCTTACTGACCGTCTAGGTTCTACTAAACTCTGTATTATGTTCTTACTGGCCGTCTAGGTTCTATTAAACTCTGTGTTATGTTCTTACTGACCGTCTAGGTTCTATTAAACTCTGTATTATGTTCTTACTGATCGTCTAGGTTCTATTAAACTCTGTGTTATGTTCTTACTGACTGTCTAGGTTATATTAAACTCTGTATTATGTTCTTACTGGCCGTCTAGGTTCTATTACAGTCTGTGTTATGTTCTTACTGGCCATCTAGGTTCTATTAAACTCTGTATTATGTTCTTACTGACTGTCTAGGTTCTATTAAACTCTGTATTATGTTCTTACTGACTGTCTAGGTTCTATTACACTCTGTGTTATGTTCTTACTGGCCATCTCAGAGACGATGGTGTTGAAGTAGGTTTTGTCTTCGTTGTTGATGAGGCGGTCGTGGAACACTCTCTGACACTCATGACAGAACAGACGGAATATCCCAGTCTGATCTCTCACCGTGCCTGGCTCACACTGCAACATACCTGGAGGACAGACAGACAGAGGGAGGGAGAGAGAGAATGAGAGAGAGAGGTGAAGGGAGGGAGGGAGGAGGGGGGAGAGAGGAGGATGGAGGGGGAAGAGAGGGAGTGGGGGAGAGAGGAAGGTAAAGAGGCAGGGAGGGAGAGAGGGAATGAGAGAGGGAGGTGGAGGGAGAGAGAGATGGAGGGAGGGGGAGGGGGGAGAGGGAGTGGGGGAGGGGAGAAGGTGAAGGGAAGAGAGAGGTAAAGAGGCAGGGAGGGAGAGGGAGAGAGAATGAGAGAGGGAGGTGAAGGGAGGGAGGGAAGAGGGAGGTAAAAAGGCAGGGAGGGTTAGATGGATTTAACATGACCAGAGAATAATAAAACATGATTCAACGTGGTGGTTCTCACCCTGCAACCTTAACACATTAAGAAGTAAAGAAAACTCTAATATCTGCTGTTGACACATCCCTGTTGTTATCAATGTTATCTAATACAATGCTAGGGATGCTTTAGGAGATATGATGGGTCTGACACACCAGAGGATCCATGTTCAAGTCTGGTTAGAAAGTTGAGGGCATTAATGTGACCACGCTCGCCCTCAGCAAGAATGGGGGCTGGGTTGGCCTTATTCGTCCTGGGTAAGTATTAATGCTGGTGTGTGTATGTGAGTGTATGTGTGTGTGTTTACGCTCGCTGGTGTGTGTGTGTGTGTGTGTGTGTGTGTGTGTGTGTGTGTGTGTGTGTGTGTTTACGCTCGCTGGTGTGTGTGTGTGTGTGTGTGTGTGTGTGTGTGTGTGAGTGTGTGTGTGTGTGTGTGTGTGTGAGTGTGTGTGTGTGAGTGTGTGTGTGTGTGTGTGTTCTGCATGGTGACTCCCTAGCGGGGGTCAGGGAGAAGTAGTCACTTTAGTTCAGGCCTCTCTGCTCTGATGATGGTTGTGAGGCTGCTGGGTAGAGGACTGTACTGTCTCTGTCTGGACTTCAGGCTACAACCAAGAGCATCTCAGTTCATGAGCTACTTTAATAACTTACAAGTGAATAAGCAAAGACAAACTTTCTCACCCTGGACACACTTGGAGAGGTCCCTGAGGTTGAAGACGTAGTGTGTGTGTGTGTGTGTGTGTGTGTGTGTGTGTGTGTGTCTCTCTCTCACCCTGGACACACTTGGAGAGGTCCCTGAGGTTGAAGACATAGTGGGACTTGGCTGGTGTAGGCAGGAGGTCTACAGACATGCGGTGGTAGATCTCTACAGCTGCGTCTACGATGCTGCCTGCTGAAGACCTCACCGCCTGGGGGAACTCACTGAGGAAACCACTGAGGATGGCCTGGAGGGGGAGAGACAGTTTCAACAGAGAGTTAAGCGTACGTGTGCTTGAATATGCCCTTGAGGAGAGAGGGCAGACTCAAGAGACACACGTGATTGTGTGTGTGTGTGTGTGTGTGTGTGTGTGTGTGTGTGTGTGTGTGTGTGTGTGTGTGTGTGTGTGTGTGTGGTCTTGTTCTTCTGAATCCACTAAAAGTTCCCACAAGGATAGTAAAACAAGGCAAATTCTCCCTGGTGGGGACATTTCCCACATCCCATGAGGACAAAGGCTATTTTAAGCTTAGGGGTTAGGTTTAGGGTTAGAATTAGGGTTAGGGTAAGGCGTTAGTGGTTAGGTTTAGGAGTTAGGTGTAGGATTTGGGTTAAGGTTTAGGGGTTAAGGAAAATAGGATTTTGAATGGAAATCAATTATAGGTCCTAACGAGGATAGAAAAACAAGTGTGACGATAGTTGATCTGTAATTAAACTACCACAGCTTGTTAAGGGGCTGTGAGGGAGAGGACATGAGGAGAGAAGAGACAAGAGGGTTTGGAGACAGGGGGTTAAAGGTCATATTAGGGCTAGGAACTGAGGTTGGAGCATAAGTCTTGACCTTGAAGATCTGTTTGAGACTGTGCTCTTAGGGCAGGGTTTAGATGTAGGAGGTCAGGGGTTACCCACATTGAAGATCTGTTTGAGACTGTGCTCTTAGGGCAGGGTTTAGATGTAGGAGGTCAGGGGTTACCCACATTGAAGATCTGTTTGAGACTGTGTTCTTAGGGCAGGGTTTAGATGTAGGAGGTCAGGAGTTACCCATATTGAAGATCTGTTTGAGACTGTGTTCTTAGGGCAGGGTTTAGATGTAGAAGGTCAGGGGTTACCCACATTGAAGATCTGTTTGAGACTGTGTTCTTAGGGCAGGGTTTAGATGTAGGAGGTCAGGGGTTACCCACATTGAAGATCTGTTTGAGACTGTGTTCTTAGGGCAGGGTTTAGATGTAGGAGGTCAGGAGTTACCCATATTGAAGATCTGTTTGAGACTGTGTTCTTAGGGCAGGGTTTAGATGTAGGAGGTCAGGGGTTACCCACATTGAAGATCTGTTTGAGACTGTGTTCTTAGGGCAGGGTTTAGATGTAGGAGGTCAGGAGTTACCCATATTGAAGATCTGTTTGAGACTGTGTTCTTAGGGCAGGGTTTAGATGTAGGAGGTCAGGGGTTACCCACATTGAAGATCTGTTTGAGACTGTGCTCTTAGGGCAGGGTTTAGATGTAGAAGGTCAGGGGTTACCCACATTGAAGATCTGTTTGAGACTGTGTTCTTAGGGCAGGGTTTAGATGTAGGAGGTCAGGAGTTACCCATATTGAAGATCTGTTTGAGACTGTGCTCTTAGGGCAGGGTTTAGATGTAGGAGGTCAGGGGTTACCCACATTGAAGATCTGTTTGAGACTGTGTTCTTAGGGCAGGGTTTAGATGTAGGAGGTCAGGAGTTACCCATATTGAAGATCTGTTTGAGACTGTGTTCTTAGGGCAGGGTTTAGATGTAGGAGGTCAGGGGTTACCCACATTGAAGATCTGTTTGAGACTGTGTTCTTAGGGCAGGGTTTAGATGTAGGAGGTCAGGAGTTACCCATATTGAAGATCTGTTTGAGACTGTGTTCTTAGGGCAGGGTTTAGATGTAGGAGGTCAGGGGTTACCCACATTGAAGATCTGTTTGAGACTGTGTTCGGAGGGAGTGGGCAGACACAGCATGCTGAAGTGGCGGATGAAACGAGGGGTCACCGGGTTACGGCCCCCTCCTGGCGGAGCGCAGGCCGCCGCGATCGTCATGTCCTGCAGAGAGAAAGAGAATGAGAGAGAAGAGGGGAGGAACGGAGGAGAGGGGGGTCGAAAGGAAGATTTGGCACAGAAAGAAGATTTCCTACCAACACATTTTCATATGTATTTAAACCCTCATATTTTCATATGTATTTAAAGCCTCATATTTTTCATTGATTTAGTCTTCTATCAATATTACATTTGACATTTAGTTTGAAGAACATCCACCCGGGTCAGAATTTTTAGCTGAGTTAAACTTCAGAGTGAAACCCTGTTTGGATTAGAAAATATTGACATGCCCTTGGTTCTGTATTCCCTGTGTGTGTGTGTGTGTGTGTGTGTGTGTGTGTGTGTGTGTGTGTGTGTGTGTGTGTGTGTGTGTGTGTGTGTGTGGTGTGTGTGTGTGTGTGCATATGACCTTGTGTGACTACTCTGGTTGCTGTCTTGACATGGTTGTCTGTTGTCTGTCTGCACGTGGTGGAAACACATTTACACCCAGTACACGTTCAGATCTCAACAAACAGAATAACTGATTTTCTGAATGATTCACTTGTACACCCCCACACATCCACCCACACACACACCCCCACTGATCCACCCACCCCCCTGATCCATCCACCCCCACTCCCACACATCCACCCACACACACACCCCCACTGATCCACCCACCCCCACTGATCCATCCACCCCCACTCCCACACATCCACCCACCCCCACACATCCACCCACCCACCCATCCACCCACACACACACCCACCCACACACATCCACCCACAACCACTGATCCACCCACTCCCACACATCCACACACCCCCACTCCCACACATCCACACACCCCCACTGATCCACCCACTCCCACACATCCACCCAACCCCACACATCCACCCACGCACACACCCACCCACCCCCACACACACACCCACCCACCCCCACACATCCACCCACCCCCACACATCCACCCACAACCACTGATCCACCCACCCCCACACATCCACCCACCCCCACACACACACCCTCACACATCCACCCACCCCCACACATCCACCCCCCCCACACATCCACCCACCCACCCCCACACACCCACCCACCCTCACACATCCACCCACCCCCACACATCCACCCACCCTCACACATCCACCCACCCTCACACATCCACCCACCCTCACTGATCCACCCACCCCCACACATCCACCCACAACCACTTATCCACCCACCCCCACACATCCACCCACCCTCACACATCCACCCACCCTCACTGATCCACCCACCCCCACACATCCACCCACAACCACTGATCCACCCACCCCCACACATCCACCCACCCTCACACATCCACCCACCCTCACTGATCCACCCACCCCCACACATCCACCCACCCCCACACATCCACCCACCCCCACACATCCACCCACCCCCACACATCCACCCACAACCACTTATCCACCCACCCCCACACATCCACCCACCCCCACACATCCACCCACCCCCACACATCCACCCACCCCCACACATCCACCCACCCCCACACATCCACCCACAACCACTTATCCACCCACCCCCACACATCCACCCACCCCCTCGCAGATGAATTGGTCCCTAATACGTACAAATAGACCCTTTTAATGTGTGCTATTGGAAACAAATTACTGTGTGCTGACCATTCACAACAGTAACAAAGGACTAAAACAAACACATTGTACTGTAGCAGAATAATGGACCCTATCAGCTTCTGGACATGAGCCTCCAATCTACTATAGACCTCAGACCATCCATCTGTCTGAATACTAAACAAGTCAAAGTATTCACTGACCACAAACAAAAAGTTACTTCATTTTCTCAGACTAAAAAAAACCCCAGACTGGAGCAGAATAGACTAAATGTTTCACCTAATATCATCTAGCCCAGACAAGATGAGACTCTGTCTACATATTAAACAAGATTGTGTGTGTGTGTGTGTGTGTGTACCTGGATCTCCTTCCAGAAGAACTTCTCTCGGTCGTAGAAGCCGTGGAAGTCCTGGAACTGTCTGAGCAGTTCTATTGGAGGCTGGGAGCCGTAGGTGTCCAACTTAGGCATGTTCAGATCATCCACAAAGATCACTATCTTTCTGTTACCAGGAGCACCTGACATGAAGAGGAGGGAGGCCATTAATAACACTTCGCTAAGGAGGCCTATCAGTTCATGTTACCAGGGTGATCTGTGATATTGTCTGGGTGATGTATAACCACCATGTCGTGCTAGGATGCCAACAACATATGGGCCCAGGACCGTGTTTGGGAAACCCTATTCTCACACCTCTCCAATATCATTCCTGTGTCTCTTTCCTCTTCTGTCTCTCTCTCTCTCTCTCTCTCTCTCTCTCTCTCTCTGAGAATGTATTGCTAGTTACTGTATCTCTATCCCAATATTCCTCTCTCTCTCTCTCTCTCTCTCTGAGAATGTATTGCTAGTTACTGTATCTCTATCCCAATATTCCTCTCTCTCTCTCTCACCCAGAATGTATTGCTAGATACTGTATCTCTATCCCAATATTCCTCTCTCTCTCTCTCTCTCTCTCTCAGAATGTATTGCTAGATACTGTATCTCTATCCCAATATTCCTCTCTCTCTCTCTCTCTCTCTCTCAGAATGTATTGCTAGATACTGTATCTCTATCCCAATATTCCTCTCTCTCTCTCTCACCCAGAATGTATTGCTAGATACTGTATCTCTATCCCAATATTCCTCTCTCTCTCTCTCTCTCTCTCTCAGAATGTATTGCTAGTTACTGTATCTCTATCCCAATATTCCTCTCTCTCTCTCTCTCTCTCTCTCAGAATGTATTGCTAGATACTGTATCTCTATCCCAATATTCCCTCTCTCTCTCTCTCACCCAGAATGTATTGCTAGTTACTGTATCTCTATCCCAATATTCCTCTCTCTCTCTCTCTCTCTCTCTCAGAATGTATTGCTAGTTACTGTATCTCTATCCCAATATTCCTCTCTCTCTCTCTCTCTCAGAATGTATTGCTAGTTACTGTATCTCTATCCCAATATTCCTCTCTCTCTCTCTCACCCAGAATGTATTGCTAGATACTGTATCTCTATCCCAATATTCCTCTCTCTCTCTCTCTCTCTCTCTCTCAGAATGTATTGCTAGTTACTGTATCTCTATCCCAATATTCCTCTCTCTCTCTCTCTCTCTCTCTCTCAGAATGTATTGCTAGTTACTGTATCTCTATCCCAATATTCCTCTCTCGCTCACCCAGAATGTTCTTCCTCTTCTTCTCCAGTTTGGACTCGATCATCTCCTGTGTTCTGGCCGAGGTGGTCTGGGCTGAGAAGTTGATATAGACGGGAACATAGCCTCCCTTCTCCTGGACACTGTTCAGAAGACCACGGGCCACCACAGACTGACACACACACAGAGAGACAAGAGAACCCACTGAGGAAACACTTAGGAATGCATAGGGTTAACAGTGAGTGTTAGATTCATTCCATGATCAATGTGTTTTTCTCCACAAGGTCCAGCTAATACAACTAGTAAGAGATGCCTCTGACAAGCAGTGGTGCAGGACAACAATATGGAAGGTTGAAATATCAACATGTCAGAAGATATCGAAGGAACATTCTAGAGCAGTTTAGTTGAAAGTGTGTGTGTGTGTAACCATACCTTTCCTACTCCGGTGATGCCGGTGAAGAGGACAGAGTGTCCTACAGACAGCAGTTTCTCCATCAGGTAGCCATAACGCACCGTGTCGGTGGTGGGAACCAACATCTCAAAGAAGGGCAGTTCCTTGTTGTACCTAAAGGAGGGGATGATCCTCTCCCACGGCTCCAGACGCTTGTGGTTGAAGTCCATGAACACACTCCACAGGTCCCCCGAGCTGGGCAGCTACACACACACACACACACACACACACACACACACACCACACAATATTGACAAATACAGTATTTACTGTCCCTAAGTCATACAGATCTAACAGGGTTGATAGTGATAATGTTTAACATATTCTAACACTGGAAATGTCATGATGATGGAAGCAGGCAGACAAAGCCATGTCTGGATGTAAGTTTGGTGGTCAGAACACCATTAAAGGGTGCAGGCCTGTGTGTCTCTATGTTAAGGTAACTGATGCCTGGAGAAGCCTGTGCTCTTAGTTGTTGACTGTGTTTTCACCGCCCTGCACGTGTTCTGTTTCCCCCCTGCAGTGTGTGACAGTTTGTGTTCCGTTCCCCCCCCCCCCGCAGTGTGTGAGAGTTTGTGTGTTGTGTTTGTCCCCCTGGACTTGGTGTCCTGCTGTTCGAGGTGTGTGGGTGCATGTGGTTTGTTTACTGTCAGCGAGAGCCAACCTGGCACACATATCATTACACACACACAGGGATATGAATGTGTACACAATGCCCCCTAACTCCACAGTAGACAGGAATATGAATGGGTACACAATGCCCCCTAACTCCACAGTAGACAGGAATATGAATGGGTACATAATGGCCCCTAACTCCACAGTAGACAGGAATATGAATGGGTACATAATGGCTACTAACTCCACAGTAGACAGGAATATGAATGGGTACATAATGGCCCCTAACTCCACAGTAGACAGGAATATGAATGGGTACATAATGGCCCCTAACTCCACAGTAGACAGGAATATGAATGGGTACATAATGGCCCCTATAACTCCACAGTAGACAGGAATATGAATGGGTACATAATGGCCCCTAACTCCACAGAAGACAAGAATATGAATGGGTCCATAATGGCCCCTAACTCCACAGTAGACAGGAATATGAATGGGTACATAATGGCCCCTAACTCCACAGAAGACAGGAGTATGAATGGGTACATAATGGCTACTAACTCCACAGTAGACAGGAATATGAATGGGTACATAATGGCCCCTAACTCCACAGTAGACAGAGCGACAGTCGCCTCAGGTTCTCTGAGCTGCACATTAGTTATCCCCAGAGACAGACTTCACCAGCCTTGTGTTGGTGTCTGGGGGTGTGTGTGCATGCATGTTTAGATCCTCCAGGACAAATCATCTTTGTTAGTTATGGACCGTAACACATTCAGCCTTCATCCTTTCTCCCTCACACTCTCTCACTCCACTAACAGGTAAATGATGCATATTCTACTCCTCCACAGACTCACTCAAGGAATACAACATTCTATCCATCATTACACTGTTACAACCCAGGGGGCACTTCCAGAAGAGGAAAGTAGAGAGTTTCTATTGGATATCATTACTGTGATACCAACCAATGGCAACCATAGTCTCCATTGATGGCATGATGAAATACATTGAAAGTTCTCTGCAGATATATGAAATCTACTTCTCTTCCAGCCTCTTTCACCTGCTGTCCTTATTGCTGAGGGGACAGACAGAGGTGTTCCTACCGATACCTTTAGAGATGCTCATTTCAACATGTCCATATCCATCTACTAAAACGGCATGCCTTTACAGCACATGTTTTTGTTGCATATATCCAATTGATAAAAACAACTGAGTACATGTACATGGTAGCAGTCTTCGTCAGATATTCATAATTGGTAGCAGTCTACATATTGAATTGATTGCACAGGTAAGGCCTCTATTTGATTTTAAACCCTTTCAGAGGACTTAAAGAGTGACTGAACGCACCAATTCAGCAAGTGTTTTTCTGTTGCTCATTAAAAAAAATGTCAGTCTTGGAGGTGTGGTTTGATGGGGCAGTTACTGATGTTTGTCCCCCATAGGACACCATAAGAACAAAGCCAGTATCACTTCCTAAAGAGTCAGAATGAATTTAAGATAACTCAAGAAATCTGTCAATAATTTTGACGTTTTTGCCAAGGAGCATTTAGTCATGCAAGTTTACATCTTGCTAAGGTGTTGGATGCAGTAGGCCATTTGTCAATACATCTAGCTAAGGTGTTGGGTGCAGTAGAATATTCATCAATACATCTAGCTAAGGTGTTGGGTGCAGTAGGATATTTATCAATACATCTAGCTAAGGTGTTTGATGCAGTAGGATATTTATCAATACATCTAGCTAAGGTGTTTGATGCAGTAGGATATTTATCAATACATCTAGCTAAGGTGTTGGGTGCAGTAGGATATTTATCAATACATCTTGCTAAGGTGTTGGGTGCAGTAGGATATTTATCAATACATCTAGCTAAGGTGTTGGGTGCAGTAGGATATTTATCAATACATCTAGCTAAGGTGTTTGATGCAGTAGAATATTTATCAATACATCTAGCTAAGGTGTTTGATGCAGTAGGATAATTATCAATACATCTAGCTAAGGTGTTTGATGCAGTAGGATAATTATCAATACATCTAGCTAAGGTGTTTGATGCAGTAGGATATTTATCAATACATCTAGCTAAGGTGTTGGGTGCAGTAGGATATTTGTCAATACATCTAGCTAAGGTGTTGGGTGCAGTAGGATATTTATCAATACATCTAGCTAAGGTGTTTGATGCAGTAGGATATTTATCAATACATCTAGCTAAGGTGTTTGATGCAGTAGGATAATTATCAATACATCTAGCTAAGGTGTTTGATGCAGTAGGATAATTATCAATACATCTAGCTAAGGTGTTTGATGCAGTAGGATATTTATCAATACATCTAGCTAAGGTGTTGGGTGCAGTAGGATATTTGTCAATACATCTAGCTAAGGTGTTGGGTGCAGTAGGATATTTATCAATACATCTAGCTAAGGTGTTTGATGCAGTAGGATATTTATCAATACATCTAGCTAAGGTGTTTGATGCAGTAGGATATTTATCAATACATCTAGCTAAGGTGTTTGATGCAGTAGGATAATTATCAATACATCTAGCTAAGGTGTTTGATGCAGTAGGATATTTGTCAATACATCTAGCTAAGGTGTTGGGTGCAGTAGGATATTTATCAATACATCTAGCTAAGGTGTTTGATGCAGTAGGATATTTATCAATACATCTAGCTAAGGTGTTTGATGCAGTAGGATATTTATCAATACATCTAGCTAAGGTGTTTGATGCAGTAGGATATTTGTCAATACATCTAGCTAAGGTGTTTGATGCAGTAGGATAATTATCAATACATCTAGCTAAGGTGTTGGGTGCAGTAGGATATTTATCAATACATCTAGCTAAGGTGTTTGATGCAGTACTTCACAAGTTAAAAAAATGTGTGACGTGTTGTCTTGTGCAAACAAAGTCCGACGCGCTGTGCTACTGGGCAGGACTGTCTCACTGTCTGTGTGTTCTGCTGTATCAATGGATAGACCGTAATCACCACAGCTGTTTATCCTGTGGTAGTGTGCAGCTGTTTATCCTGTGGTAGTGGGCAGCTGTTTATCCTGTGGTAGTGTGCAGCTGTTTATCCTGTGGTAGTGGGCAGCTGTTTATCCTGTGGTAGAGGGCAGCTGTTTATCCTGTGGTAGAGGGCAGCTGTTTATCCTGTGGTAGTGTGCAGATGTTTATCCTGTGGTAGTGGGCAGCTGTTTATCCTGTGGTAGAGGGCAGCTGTTTATCCTGTGGTAGAGGGCAGCTGTTTATCCTGTGGTAGAGGGCAGCTGTTTATCCTGTGGTAGAGGGCAGCTGTTTATCCTGTGGTAGAGGGCAGCTGTTTATCCTGTGGTAGTGGGCAGCTGTTTATCCTGTGGTAGAGGGCAGCTGTTTATCCTGTGGTAGTGGGCAGCTGTTTATCCTGTGGTAGTGGGCAGCTGTTTATCCTGTGGTAGTGTGCAGCTGTTTATCCTGTGGTAGTGGGCAGCTGTTTATCCTGTGGTAGTGTGCAGCTGTTTATCCTGTGGTAGTGGGCAGCTGTTTATCCTGTGGTAGTGGGCAGCTGTTTATCCTGTGGTTGAGGGCAGCTGTTTATCCTGTGGTAGTGGGCAGCTGTTTATCCTGTGGTAGTGGGCAGCTGTTTATCCTGTGGTAGTGGGCAGCTGTTTATCCTGTGGTAGTGGGCAGCTGTTTATCCTGTGGTAGTGGGCAGCTGTTTATCCTGTGGTAGTGGGCAGCTGTTTATCCTGTGGTAGAGGGCAGCTGTTTATCCTGTGGTAGTGGTCAAGTGGCATTGTGGAAATCCAAATAAATGTTTTGACTAATGTCGATGTCACATATGCAGTTTTTAACGAGAGAAGTTGGTTCTCGAGTTCAGTTCGGCTTAAAGAGAAAATTCTAGCCAGGCAGAAAGGGTCTGGTCCTATTTCTTGCCCATGGCGTTTCAGATAAGAAAATCTAACCTTAGAAGAAAACAGGACAGAATCCCCATTCCCCAGTTACACCTCTGTAGCATGCTAATACTAGCTAGCACCTGGCGAGGAGTGTTGGCCTTCAGTAATATGTATGGCAGCCTGGGCAGGTTATACATTTACATTTTAGTCATTTAGCAGACGCTCTTATCCAGAGCGACTTACTGTAGTGAATGCATACATTTTATACATTTTTTTCTCCGTACTCGTCCCCCGTGGGAATCGAACCCACAACCCTGGCGTTGCAAACACCATGCTCTACCAACTGAGCCACACGGGTGTGTGGGACCCGTGTGGGACGGTTATGTGGGACCCTGGTAATAGATAAAGCTTTGAACAGGTCTGGAAATGCAGGGTCTTTTTAAATGTCCTCTGATGGTATGGAATAGAAAACAGTATATAGTGTGTCTCTCTCCCCCTGTGTGTGTGATAAGCATGCTATGGTGTAGATGATGATTCTGACTATAATGATGATGATGATTCTGACTATAATGATGATGATTATAATTCTGACTATAATGATGATGATGATTCTAATTCTGACTATGACGATGATTAAAATTCTGACTATAATGACGATGATTAAAATTCTGACTATAATGATGACGATTATAATTCTGACTATAATGATGATGATTATAATTCTGACTATAATGATGATGATTATAATTCTGACTATAATGATGACGATTATAATTCTGACTATAATGATGACGATTATAATTCTGACTATAATGATGACGATTATAATTCTGACTATAATGATGATGATTATAATTCTGACGATGATTATAATTCTGACTATAATGATGATGATTATAAGTTTGACTAATGATGATGATGATTATTAAAATTCTGACTATAATGATGATGATTATAATTCTGACTAATGATGATTATAATTCTGACTATAATGAGGATGATGATTACAATTCTGACTATAATTCTGACTATAATTCTGACTATGATGATGATGATTATAATTCTGACTATGATGATGATGTTAATACTAACTATAATGAGGATGATGATTACAATTCTGACTATGATGATGATGATGATGTTAATGCTAACTATAATGAGGATGATGATTACAATTCTGACAATCATGATGATTATTATAATTCTGACTATAACGAATACAATGATAATGATTATTAGTATAAAGTTGAAGTCAGAAGTTTACATTCACCTTAGCCAAATACATTTAAACTCAGCTTTTCACAATTCCTGACATTAAATCAGAATAAAAATTCCCTGTCTTAGGTCAGTTAGAATCACCACTTTATTTTAAAAATGTGAAATGTCAGAATAATAGTAGAGAGAACGATTTATTTCAGCTTTTATTTCTTTCATCACATTCCCAGTAGGTCAGAAGTTTACATACACTCAAATAGTATTTGGTAGGATTGCCTTTAAATTGTTAAACTTGGGTCAAACATTTTGGGTAGCCTTCCACAAGCTTCCCACAATAAGTTGGGTGAATTTTGGCCCATTCCTCCTAACAGAGCTGGTGTAACTGAGTCAGGTTTGTAGGCCTCCTTGCTCGCACACACTTTTTCAGTTCTGCCCACAAATGTTCTATAGGATTGAGGTCAGGGCTTTGTGATGGCCACTCCAATACCTTGACTTCGTTGTCCTTAAGCCATTTTGCCACAACTTTGGAAGTATGCTTGGGGTCATTGTCCATTAGAAGATCCAATTGCGACCAAGCTTTAACCTCCTGACTGATGTCTTGAGATGTTGCTTCAATATATCCACATAATTTCCCTACCTCATGATGCCATCTATTTTGTGAAGTGCACCAGTCCCTCCTGCAGCAAAGCACCCCCACAACATGATGCTGCCACCCCCGTGCTTCACGGTTGGGATGGTATTCTTCGGCTTGCAAACCTCCCCCTTTTTCCTCCAAACATAACGATGGTCATTATGGCCAAACAGTTCTATTTTTGTTTCATCAGACCAGAGGACATTTCTCCTTATGTGCAGTTGCATTTATGGCGGTTTTGGAGCAGTGGCTTCTTCCTTTCTGAGTGGCCTTTCAGGTTCTGTTGATATAGGACTCGTTTTACTGTGGATATAGATACTTTTGTACCTGTTTCCTCCAGCATCTTCACAAGGTCCTTTGCTGTTGTTCTGGGATTGATTTGCACTTTCGCACTAAAGTACGTTTATCTCTAGGAGACAGAACGCGTCTCCTTCCTGAGCGGTATGATGGCTGCGTGGTCCCATGGTGTTTATACTTGCGTACTATTGTTTGTACAGATGAACGTGGCACCTTCAGGCATTTGGAAATTGCTCCCAAGGATGAACCAGACTTCTACAATTTTGCTTCTGAGGTCTTGTCTGATTTATTTTTATTTTCCCATGATGTCAAGCAAAGAGGCACTGAGTTTGAAGGTAGGCCTACATCCATCCACAGGTACACCTCCAATTGACTCATATTATGTCAATTAGCCCATCAGAAGCTTCTAAAGCCATGACATAATTTTCTGGAATTTTCCAAACTGTTTAAAAGCACAGTAAACTTAGTGTATGTAAACTTCTGACCCACTGGAATTGTGATACAGTGAATTATAAGTGAAATAATCTGTCTGCAAACAATTGTTGGAAAAATTACTTGGTTTGTGCAAAAAGTAGATGTCCTAACCGACTTGCCAAAACTATAGTTTGTTAACAAGAAATGTGTGGAGTGGTTGAAAAACGAGTGTTAATGACTCCAACCTAAGTGTATGTAAACTTCCCACTTTAAATGTAATTATTCTGACTATGATGATGATTATAATGATGATGATTTTGACTATAATGACGGTGATGAAGGCCCTACTAACCTTGGCGTCATTATTGTCTTCAAACTGTTGTCTGACGAAGCTGTCGAAGGCATCCCAGTGGCTGTCAGTCAGGTTACCCCCCACAGACCACAGGTAGCAAAACACAAACGTCTGACACAACACACTGTTCAGGTGCTTAGCTTCCTAGAACACACACACACACACACACACACACACACACACACACACACACACACACACACACACACACACACACACACGGAGCTGTACTTAATAAGCGGTGGTCAATATACCATGGCTAAGGGCTGTTCTTAAGCACGACGCAACGTGGAGTGCCTGGATACAGCTCTTAGCTGTGGTATATTGGCCATATACCACAAACCCCCGAGGTGCCTTATTGCTATTATAAACTGGTTAACAATGTAATTAAAGAAGCAAAAATAAATGTTTTGTCATACCCGTGGTATACGGTCTGATATACCCCGTCTGTCAGCCAATCAGCTTTCAGGGCTAGAACAACCCAGTTTATAAATGTGTATAATGACTGGTTAATATGTGGTTGTGGTCATGCTGCGTTCTAGTAACATTTAGCCTACCATCTTGAGGTCTGGTCTTCCGTCTCCCAGCAGCAGCGCCTCCAACAGGCAGCAAAGGGAAGTGACCTTACTGATGTCAACCTGGCCCATGGCCTGGACACAACGCTTCCACACAAACTGAAGACCCTTCTCCACGTACTGCTCGAACAACGCCAACAGGTACACACGCACTGCTTCAGGGAGCTGGGGGGGGGGGGGGATAGGGGGAGACAGCAACAGAGAGGGCAGAGGGAGTGAAAAGCAGGGCAATTTAAATGTATGATCAGGACATCAAGGAAAACAAGGTAAAAGTTGGCTTTTGAATTAAGATAAAGATCCATGTCAAACAATCAATCGATAGAGAGTTATCAAGATAAATCATCTGTCAGCTATAACATCAGAAGCCACAGCAGATAAAACCCATCTCTGACAATACTGTAGGTCTGTATCATCTGTCAGCTATAACATCAGAAACAACAGCAGATAAAACCCATCTCTGACAACACTGTAGGTCTATATCATCTGTCAGCTATAACATCAGAAACAACAGCAGAAAAAACCCATCTGACAACACTGTATCATCTGTCAGCTATAACATCAGAAACAACAGCAGATAAAACCCATCTGACAACACTGTAGGTCTGTATCATCTGTCAGCTATAACATCAGAAACAACAGCAGATAAAACCCATCTCTGACAACACTGTAGGTCTATATCATCTGTCAGCTATAACATCAGAAACAACAGCAGATAAAACCCATCTCTGACAACACTGTAGGTCTATATCATCTGTCAGCTATAACATCAGAAACAACAGCAGATAAAACCCATCTCTGACAACACTGTAGGTCTGTATCATCTGTCAGCAATAACATCAGAAACGACAGCAGATAAAACCCATCTGACAACACTGTATCATCTGTCAGCTATAACATCAGAAACAACAGCAGATAAAACCCATCTCTGACAACACTGTAGGTCTGTATCATCTGTCAGCTATAACATCAGAAACAACAGCAGATAAAACCCATCTGACAACACTGTATCATCTGTCAGCTATAACATCAGAAACAACAGCAGATAAAACCCATCTCTGACAACACTGTAGGTCTATATCATCTGTCAGCTATAACATCAGAAACAACAGCAGATAAAACCCATCTCTGACAATACTGTAGGTCTGTATCATCCGTCAGCTATAACATCAGAAACAACAGCAGATAAAACCTATCTGACAACACTGTATCATCTGTCAGCTATAACATCAGAAACAACAGCAGATAAAACCCATCTGACAACACTGTAGGTCTGTATCATTTGTCAGCTATAACATCAGAAACAACAGCAGATAAAACCCATCTGACAACACTGTATCATCTGTCAGCTATAACATCAGAAACAACAGCAGATAAAACCCATCTGACAACACTGTAGATCTGTATCATCTGTCAGCTATAACATCAGAAACAACAGCAGATAAAACCCATCTCTGACAACACTGTAGGTCTGTATCATCTGTCAGCTATAACATCAGAAACAACAGCAGATAAAACCCATCTGACAACACTGTATCTGTCAGCTATAACATCAGAAACAACAGCAGATAAAACCCATCTCTGACAACACTGTAGGTCTGTATCATCTGTCAGCTATAACATCAGAAACAACAGCAGCAGTACGAGGGAGGATATAAAACCATTTAAAGACAGTTATCATAAAGACAGGGACAGTTCACAGGATCCTCCTCTAACGATACAAGAGAGAATGTGTAAAGGTTAGAGGTGGCGGGTCACATGATGATCTTTGATGTGTTGTGGTGGTTGATGTTGATGATGGATCTGCTGACACTGACGGTAGGAGTACCATTCTAGCCATCTATATAGTTAGATACACCTCTGTCTTTGGTCTGAGACACGCAACAATCTCTGTGATCTTCACAGAACGACAACATGAGAATACAGATTTCCAATGGGAAACAGGCTTGACTGAGCCCATACAGCTACTTCCACCGAGGGGCGTTATGATTATGAAGACATGGTAGAAGTATATTCTGATGGTGTAGAGATGTGATCAGAGCAGGAAATCACCTTGTTAGTCAGGCCAGTGATCCAGGTCTGGACCATGTTAAGGAGAATGGTAAATCACCTTGTTAGTCAGACCAGTGATCCAGGTCTGGACCATGTTAAGGAGAATGGTAAATCACCTTGTTAGTCAGACCAGTGATCCAGGTCTGGACATAGGGCATCCATTTGAGTTCATTAGAGTCGATGTAGACCATCCCACAGCGACTCACTGTGGCTGGGGACGCCACCGATAAGTCCTGGACCTGAGACACACAACACAGAGGTTGCAGAGCGTTTACCAAGTTTGGATCTTTAACATGTCACTATTATCTGTTCATGTCAAAGAAGTCCATAGTGACTGTCCCACTTGTCATCAACACTAGAACACAGTGAAGAGGAACCCCTAACCTATAACCCTTGACCCCTCTGACCTCAAACACCATGTGTATAGACGGGGTCAGTTTGATGCGTTCGCTGTTGGCCAGACACAGCATCTTGTTATCGTCCAGGACCGTGTTCATGTTCTCAATCCACAGCGCGTCCACCGGACCGTCCGACACAATCCACTTGTGGTCATCGCTGGTGTCGTTGCAGGCCGCTCGCACGCTGAGCGCCATCAGGCCGTCACGCCACTCCAGGGTCAATATGTTCACCTGTAGGGGTCAGGGATTAAAGGTTAGGGGCTCATGTTATGCACTTTGTGACATATGTTTGTGTATATACATTGGTAAAAACCAATAGCAAGTGAGTGAGTAAACGAGCGAGCAAGAGAACGAAGGATACATTGATTGAACTAATTGGTACATTAATGAGTTGGATGGTTAACTGTTAACAAATCAACTGACTGTTTATGGATAGATTTATTTATAGACTGATTGAACAAATGTTGTATTCACTTTTATTTATTCAGGGCAGCCCAATTGAGACCAGGGTCTCATTCCCAATGGTGCCCTGAGTACAAACATTTTCTCACAAACAGGAAGAAAAATGTACATTACCAATAAAACATGACCATAGTTAACAACCTGCTTCCTGCTATTTAGGGAGAGGCCAGATCTACAGTATGTCTAAAAACAGAAGCCCACTTTAAATCTTAGCTCATCCATATATTTTTTAAACATTAAGTCTTTGTCAATCGAAATGCACAGATATGTATAGGTGGGAACCCGATTGATGGGAGAACCATCCAATAAATATGTAGATCATCTGAAACATTTTGGAGAGAATTAGTGAACAACATGCATTTAGTCTTGCCCACATTAAGTACCAGTTTTAAACCAACCAGGGCATTCTGTAAGGTAACAAGATAAGATTGCAGCTCTAACATAGCCTGGTCAACAGTTGGGTCAATGGCATACATCACACTGTCGTCTATATACAGATGAATATTACAAGTTAACAGATAGACCAATATTATTTACATAAATAGTAAAGAGAACAGGTCCCAGTACCGACCCCTGCGGTACACCTTTTGTAATATCCAGGAAACTAGACTTAACACCATCAGAAATCATGCATTGAGTCCTGTCTGACAGATAATTCTCAAACCATTTGCAAAAAGCCTGACCCAGACCTATTTCAGTCAGCCTTTGAATGAGAATGTGACGGTGAACAGTGTCAAGGGCCTTGGAAAGGTCTATAAATAAGGCAGCAGAATGATTTTTTATGATCCAAGCAATTTAACACATCATCTAGAATAACCGTAGCAGCTGAACCGGTGCTGTGTCCAGGCCTAAAACCAGATTGGTTCACATTAAGAACAGTGAGAAGTTTAAACAGTTCTTAGCTGAAAGTTGGTCAGGGATTCTAAAAGTTTGAAAAGGCAAGATAATTTGGAAATGGGACGGTAGTTATCTAAGTCAGAAGGATCTCCTCCTTCATGTAGGGGGAGGACACACGCCACTTTCCAGATCTTAAAGGGGAACACCAGAAACAATAGTCAAGTTCAAATGAAGGTCAGTGGTTCTGCTGTCAGTGGAGCAGAGAGCTGCAGTTAGAAGGGGTCAAGAGAATCAGCCCCTATAGCTTTATTAACATCAGAAAAGCCGTTAGTACATCATAGACAACAAATGGTTGAAATGAAGTTACAGTATGTGAGTCTGTTAGTGCACAGATGAATTGTCAGCCAGGCGTACCTCTCCGTAGAGCTCTCCCATGGTGACAGACTTGGGGTTGAGGACGTATGTCTTGACAGGGAGGTAGAAGGGGTTGTGTTTCCCGTGGCCAGCCTGCCAAAGGGTATCTAAGGTATCAGACAGGATGGTGTAGACCGTGGTCTTCCCTCCACCTGTAGGACCCACCAACATCACACCATGACGTACTATCATGGTCTCATACAGCTGGATCACCTGGAGGGAGGGAGAGGAAGGGTTACAACCACAAGGGAGAAACATAAGGAATATACATCAGCACTAATTGAACCAACTAACTGAACCAAATTTAATGATTTTGTTGAATTATGCTTTTGTGTTTATCCTTGATCATTTGTAATGACATAGCCATCATTGATAACTTTATTATATGAAGCACTTTGAGGCCTATGTTATGTTTATTTAAATGAATACATAAGTTCAGTCAGTCAGTCAGTACCTTGTTGGTCATGTTGGGTTGGGGCAGTCAGTCAGTACCTTGTTGGTCATGTTGGGTTGGGGCAGTCAGTCAGTACCTTGTTGGTCATGTTGGGTTGGGGCAGTCAGTCAGTACCTTGTTGGTCATGTTGGGTTGGGGCAGTCAGTCAGTACCTTGTTGGTCATGCTGGGTAGGGTCAGTCAGTACTTTGTTGGTCATGCTGGGTAGGGTCAGTCAGTACATTGTTGGTCATGCTGGGTAGGGTCAGTCAGTACCTTGTTGGTCATGCTGGGTTGGGTCAGTCAGTACCTTGTTGGTCATGCTGGGTAGGGTCAGTCAGTACCTTGTTGGTCATGCTGGGTAGGGTCAGTCAGTACCTTGTTGGTCATGCTGGGTAGGGTCAGTCAGTACCTTGTTGGTCATGCTGGGTAGGGTCAGTCAGTACCTTGTGCATCATGCTGGGTAGGGTCAGTCAGTACCTTGTTGGTCATGCTGGGTAGGGTCAGTCAGTACCTTGTTGGTCATGCTGGGTAGGGTCAGTCAGTACCTTGTTGGTCATGCTGGGTAGGGTCAGTCAGTACCTTGTGCATCATGCTGGGTAGGGTCAGTCAGTACCTTGTTGGTCAAGCTGGGTTGGGGAAGTCAGGCAGTACCTTGTTGGTCATGATGGGTAGGGTCAGTCAGTACCTTGTTGGACATGCTGGATAGGGTCAGTCAGCACCTTGTGCGTCATGCTGGGTAGGGTCAGTCAGTACCTTGTGCGTCATGCTGGGTAGGGTCAGTCAGTACCTTGTGCGTCATGCTGGGTAGGGTCAGTCAGTACCTTGTGCGTCATGCTGGGTAGGGTCAGTCAGTACCTTGTGCGTCATGCTGGGTAGGGTCAGTCAGTACCTTGTGCGTCATGCTGGGTAGGGTCAGTCAGTACCTTGTGCGTCATGCTGGGTAGGGTCAGTCAGTACCTTGTGCGTCATGCTGGGTAGGGTCAGTCAGTACCTTGTGCGTCATGCTGGGTAGGGTCAGTCAGTACCTTGTGCGTCATGCTGGGTAGGGTCAGTCAGTACCTTGTGCGTCATGCTGGGTAGGGTCAGTCAGTACCTTGTGCGTCATGCTGGGTAGGGTCAGTCAGTACCTTGTGCGTCATGCTGGGTAGGGTCAGTCAGTACCTTGTGCGTCATGCTGGGTAGGGTCAGTCAGTACCTTGTGCGTCATGCTGGGTAGGGTCAGTCAGTACCTTGTGCGTCATGCTGGGTAGGGTCAGTCAGTACCTTGTGCGTCATGCTGGGTAGGGTCAGTCAGTACCTTGTGCGTCATGCTGGGTAGGGTCAGTCAGTACCTTGTGCGTCATGCTGGGTAGGGTCAGTCAGTACCTTGTGCGTCATGCTGGGTAGGGTCAGTCAGTACCTTGTGCGTCATGCTGGGTAGGGTCAGTCAGTACCTTGTGCGTCATGCTGGGTAGGGTCAGTCAGTACCTTGTGCGTCATGCTGGGTAGGGGCTGCAGGTTGCGTTTTACTAGAGACTCCAGGATGGTGGTTTGGAGAACACCGTAGTCATGTTCAGGGATGGACACGCCAGGGAACAGGTCAGACATGATGCCACTAGAGCAGAGAGCACACAAACACAGAGCCGTCATACGGACAAACACACACGGCAGAGTCTGCGGTAAGGCATCATGAACGTATAACACTGCAACGTTCTATTCTTCACCATAGTGCTGTAACATGCATTAGCTGTGGGACACCATGGGTTTGTCTGTGTGTGTGTGTGTGTGTCAGGGTCTGTGTGTGTTCTCTCACCCAAAGAGTGCAGCGTCGTCTGTGAGGAACTTGGGCAGATTGGAGTCTCTCAGAGCCCTGATCAGAACCACGTCTTCACTCAGGTGGGGGTTCTCTCTCTTCAGAGAGCTGCAGGGGTCACACACACAATACATTCTCTATAAATGTGGGGGTCCCTCTCTCTTCAAAGACATTGCATGTCTGAAGTTGTAGTTAACATGGGTCGGGTCAATTCCATTTGAAGTCAAAATCGAATTTTCAATACAATGAAAACGATAAGCTATTTACAGTATTTCAAATGTATTTAACTTTAAATCACTTCCTGAATTGACTGACTTCAATTTGGAATCGACTAAAGGTCGCTGAATACATCACTAGGTCGTCTAAAGGTCACTGAACTGAATACATCACTGGGTCATCTAAAGGTCACTGAACTGAATACATCACTGGGTCGTCTAAAGGTCACTGAACTGAATGCATCACTGGGTCGTCTAAAGGTCACTGAACTGAATACATCACTGGGTCGTCTAAAGGACACTGAACTGAATACATCACTGGGTCGTCTAAAGGTCACTGAACTGAATACATCACTGGGTCGTCTAAAGGTCGCTGAACTGAATACATCACTGGGTCATCTAAAGGGCACTGAACTGAATACATCACTGGGTCGTCTAAAGGTCACTGAACTGAATACATCACTGGGTCGTCTAAAGGGCACTGAACTGAATACATCACTGGGTCGTCTAAAGGACACTGAACTGAATACATCACTAGGTCGTCTAAAGGTCACTGAACTGAATACATCACTGGGTCGTCTAAAGGTCACTGAACTGAATACATCACTGGGTCGTCTAAAGGGCACTGAACTGAATACATCACTGGGTCGTCTAAAGGTCACTGAACTGAATACATCACTGGGTCGTCTAAAGGTCACTGAACTGAATACATTACTGGGTCGTCTAAAGGTCACTGAACTGAATACATCACTGGGTCGTCTGAAGGTCGCTGAACTGAATACATCACTGGGTCGTCTAAAGGACACTGAACTGAATACATCACTGGGTCGTCTAAAGGTCACTGAACTGAATACATCACTGGGTCGTCTAAAGGTCGCTGAACTGAATACATCACTGGGTCGTCTAAAGGTCACTGAACTGAATACATCACTGGGTCGTCTAAAGGACACTGAACTGAATACATCACTGGGTCGTCTAAAGGACACTGAACTGAATACATCACTAGGTCGTCTAAAGGGCACTGAACTGAATACATTACTGGGTCGTCTAAAGGTCACTGAACTGAATACATCACTGGGTCGTCTGAAGGTCGCTGAACTGAATACATCACTGGGTCGTCTGAAGGGCACTGAACTGAATACATCACTTTAAACACACTCACCATCTCTCTGTTACACACAAACACACATGCAGACACACACAGCTTGGTTGGAGGTTGTTAGGTAGAAGTGAATTCCTCTCCTGCTGTCTCTCTCTTTACTCTGCCTCTCTCCCTTGTTTCCCAGAGCTAGGCTAATCAAGGTGGATGATGATTCCCCAGTGACTGTTCATCAACCCATCCATTAATAATGTGCTGTAACACACACACCCACACACACAGGGTGATAATGGCAGGCCCATTCAATTGGATTTACAGCGGTAGTAAAAAGCGAATGAGACAGACAGAAGAGGGTGGCTCTAAAGGCAGCCAGAGGGCTTGTTACTCACACACCTGTAAAATGAACAACTCACCCTGTGACAAGAAAATAGCTGCGTGAGTCAATCTGGGATAAAGCGTGATGGATGGGACAGACAGGGGAAATCACTACCACATCTGGACCAGGAGCGTGATGGATGGGACAGACAGGGGAAATCACTACCACATCTGGACTAGGAGGATCTGAATGATGCCAATCATCTTTAATATGATGTTGATATAGTGTCTCAGTCCTTCCTGTCAGGGAGCTGTCATCTGATGAGGAATGTGTCAGTAGACCAGGCAGGATGTCCTATGCTACTATCCTATTCTCTCTGAGTCAGCCCTGCAGAGAGGAAACAAGGCTTTTCCCTCGTCTAGTCTGCTCTTCCTGTCAGGGAGCTGTCATCTGATGAGGAATGTGTCAGTGGACCAGGCAGGATGTCCTATGCTACTATCCTATTCTCTCTGAGTCAGCCCTGCAGAGAGGAAACAAGGCTTTTCCCCTCGTCTAGTCTGCTCTTCTTGTCACCCTCCTGCACTGTGTCACTCTCAGCTTTGACAATAGGGGCTGTGTCCCAAATGGCGCCCTATTCCCTATATAAAGCTGGTCAAAAGTAGTGCACTGCATAGGGAATATGGTGCCATTGGGGATGCAACCAAGGGTTCACATTTGCCTGTAAAATGCGTAAGGGTAGAGGGTTCTGGGTAGAGGGGGATCTGTAAACGGCACTATGAGGATAAAACTGAACATCGGTTCAATCTGATTTGTGCATAAAGCTACCTTTACCTTGTTTTTTCATAAGCCCAGAAACTGTCAGATACTGGCTTGTGGTTTTGATTGAATAGAGATCAGTTTTTCTCTCTGTGTCCTATCCGGTCATGACGAGTTCAAAAGTACCTTGTTTTTTACCACCAAACTCTAACAGATACCAGTTTGATTGAACAGGTTGGTTACAACGTTGTGTCCTAACCTAGACCGGTATAGAATAACAGCCCCTGTGGGTCCTACCCTGCCATGATGAGGACAGACTTGACGGCCCTCATGCCGAAGTCGTAGTGGTCCTGTTGGGAGAGCTGCTCAGAACACAGCTTGTACATCTGGGTCATCTTACGGGCCAGAGTCTTACTGGACTCAAAACCCTCAGAGTAGAGGATCACCTAGAGGAGAGAGAGAAAGAGGTCATCTTACGGACCAGTCTTACTGGACTCAAAACCCTCAGAGTAGAGGATCACCTAGAGGAGAGAGAAAGAGGTCATCTTACGGACCAGTCTTACTGGACTCAAAACCCTCAGAGTAGAGGATCACCTAGAGGAGAGAGAGAAAGAGGTCATCTTACGGACCAGAGTCTTACTGGACTCAAAACCCTCAGAGTAGAGGATCACCTAGAGGAGAGAGAGAGAGGTCATCTTACGGACCAGTCCTACTGGACTCAAAACCCTCAGAGTAGAGGATCACCTAGAGGAGAGAGAGAGAGGTCATCTTACGGACCAGAGTCTTACTGGACTCAAAACCCTCAGAGTAGAGGATCACCTAGAGGAGAGAGAGAGAGGTCATCTTACGGACCAGAGTCTTACTGGACTCAAAACCCTCAGAGTAGAGGATCACCTAGAGGAGAGAGAGAGAGGTCATCTTACGGACCAGTCTTACTGGACTCAAAACCCTCAGAGTAGAGGATCACCTAGAGGAGGGGGGTGGGGGGAGGAGAGAATGGAAGCAGGAGGGGGAGAAACGGAAGTCAGTTATCTGGTCCCCAGCTACAAATGACCACAGCACCATAACACATCCCCAGCCCCCAAGTTACCTCAGCGATCAGGGCATAGTTGGGCACCATCATGGCTATGGGTCTGAACAGGGCTTTGAGGTTGTCAGGGAGCTCAGTGCGTCCAGCGTAGCCTGGGTTCATAGTGATGAAGGCAGCACATGTCATCACCAGCTTGATCTCTCTGCCCTCAAACATGAACCTGGACAGCTACAAGACAGAGACCACATGACAGGAGGACTAAACCAGGTTGTGAGTATCTACCATCTCGTTTTCTTAGGTAGAGTACACATCACTTTGACAACAGGAGTAGTTAAACTACCTCTGTTAGACTGATATCCAGGCTTTAGTTCAGAGGGATAACAACAGCGGACATCCATCTTGCCTGACTGGTATGATGGATGGAGATTAGAGGAAGGCTGTGGGTGACCAGGTGTAGCTATACCTTGGCCATCTTCACATTGTGGATGGTGGTGAGTTGTAGCTACCAGTATATACTGTATTTGTGATATATTTCAGCAATAAGGCCCGAGGAGGTATGGTTATTGGCCAATATACCACGGCTATATTGGTCATTGGTCATATACCACAAACCCAGAGGTGCCTTAATGCTATTATAAACTGATTATCAACATAATTAGAACAGTAAAACTAAACGTTTTGTCATACCCGTGGTATACTGTCTCATATACCATGGATTTCAGCCAATCAGCATTCAGGGCTCGAACCACCCAGTTTCTAAATGTAAAGATATTATAAAAGGGGAGGGTATACCTTGGCCATCTTGGCATTGCGGATAGTAATGAGTTGCTGGGCGATGACAGACAGCACCTCGATGTCGATGCGGTTAAACTCATCAAAACAGCACCAGGCCCCTGATTGGGCCAGACCACTGAAGAACTTCCCCATCATCTGAAACACAGACAGGTGATTGGTTCAGCAGATAGCAGGAATATAACAGGATCCTTCATTATGAAGAAGATCCACTGCTGTGGTGACACTGTCCCCTAGTGTTAGTGTCTGGGTAAAACAAAGAGAATAGGAGAGAGAGAGACAGAGACAGGAAGAGGGTTAGGATTAGAAGGGTAAAGGAAGAGGGGGAGAGAACAGGGTTTCCCAAAGTCGGTTTGGTTTTTGCCCTAGCACTACACAGCTGATTGAAATAACCAACTCATCATCAATCTCTGATTATTTGACTCAGCCGTGCAGTGCTAGAGCACTGGAATAGAAGGCGCTGTGCTGGTAAGTCTAATCAGTACCTTGTAGTCCAGTCCATCAGAACAGTTGAAGACAACACACTGGATGGACAGAGCCTTGGCCAGGTCCTTAGTGGTCTCTGTCTTCCCTGTACCAGCTGGTCCTGCTGGAGCCCCACCAAGGTCTAACTGAAGAGCCCCCATCAGACACAGGTAGCAACGATCCTAGAGAGAGACATACAATGGGTTAATGGATGGAGAGATCCTAGAGAGAGACATACAACGGGTTAATGGATGGAGAGATCCTAGAGAGAGACAAACAATAGGTTCATGGATGGAGAGATCCTAGAGAGAGACATACAACGGGTTAATGGATGGAGAGATCCTAGAGAGAGACATACAACGGGTTAATGGATGGAGAGATCCTAGAGAGACATACAACAGGTTCATGGATAGAGAGATCCTAGAGAGAGACATACAACAGGTTAATGGATGGAGAGATCCTAGAGAGAGACACACAACGGGTTAATGGATAGAGAGATCCTAGAGAGAGACATACAACAGGTTAATGGATAGAGAGATCCTAGAGAGAGACATACAACAGGTTAATGGATGGAGAGATCCTAGAGAGATCCTAGAGAGAGACAACAGGCTAATGGGTGGAGAGATCCTAGAGAGATCCTAGAGAGATCCTAGAGAGAGACAACAGGTTAATAGGTGGAGAGATCCTAGAGAGAGACAACAGGTTAATAGGTGGAGAGATCCTAGAGAGATCCTAGAGAGAGACAACAGGTTAATAGGTGGAGAGATCCTAGAGAGATCCTAGAGAGAGACAACAGGTTAATGGGTGGAGAGATCCTAGAGAGATCCTAGAGAGAGACATACAACAGGTTAATGGATAGAGAGATCCTAGAGAGAGACATACAACAGGTTAATGGATGGAGAGATCCTAGAGAGAGACATACAACGGGTTAATGGATGGAGAGATCCTAGAGAGAGACATACAACGGGTTAATGGATAGAGAGATCCTAGAGAGACATACAACAGGTTAATGGATAGAGAGATCCTGGAGAGAGACATACAACGGGTTAATGGATGGAGAGATCCTAGAGAGAGGCATACAACGGGTTAATGGATAGAGAGATCCTAGAGAGAGACATACAACGGGTTAATGGATAGAGAGATCCTAGAGAGAGACATACAACAAGTTAATGGATGGAGAGATCCTAGAGAGATCCTAGAGAGAGACAACAGGTTAATGGGTGGAGAGATCCTAGAGAGATCCTAGAGAGAGACATACAACAGGTTAATGGATAGAGAGATCCTAGAGAGAGACATACAACAGGTTAATGGATGGAGAGATCCTAGAGAGAGACATACAACGGGTTAATGGATGGAGAGATCCTAGAGAGAGACATACAACGGGTTAATGGATAGAGAGATCCTAGAGAGACATACAACAGGTTAATGGATAGAGAGATCCTGGAGAGAGACATACAACGGGTTAATGGATGGAGAGATCCTAGAGAGAGGCATACAATGGGTTAATGGATAGAGAGATCCTAGAGAGAGACATACAATGGGTTAATGGATGGAGAGATCCTAGAGAGAGACATACAACGGGTTAATGGATGGAGAGATCCTAGAGAGGGACATACAACGGGTTAATGGATGGAGAGATCCTAGAGAGAGACATACAACGGGTTAATGGATAGAGAGATCCTAGAGAGAGACATACAACAGGTTAATGGATGGAGAGATCCTAGAGAGAGACATACAACGGGTTAATGGATGGAGAGATCCTAGAGAGAGACATACAATGGGTTAATGGGTGGAGAGATCCTAGAGAGATCCTAGAGAGTGACAGCAGGTTAATGGGTGGAGAGATCCTAGAGAGATCCTAGAGAGATCCTAGAGAGAGACAACAGGTTAATGGGTGGAGAGATCCTAGAGAGATCCTAGAGAGTGACAGCAGGTTAATGGGTGGAGAGATCCTAGAGAGAGACAACAGGTTAATGGGTGGAGAGATCCTAGAGAGATCCTAGAGAGAGACAACAGGTTAATAGGTAGAGAGATCCTAGAGAGATCCTAGAGAGAGACAGCAGGTTAATGGATGGAGAGATCCTAGAGAGAGACAACAGGTTAATGGGTGGAGAGATCCTAGAGAGATCCTAGAGAGAGACAGCAGGTTAATGGGTGGAGAGATCCTAGAGAGAGACATACAGCAGGTTAATGGATGGAGAGATCCTAGAGAGAGACAACAGGTTAATGGGTGGAGAGATCCTAGAGAGATCCTAGATAGAGACAGCAGGTTAATGGATGGAGAGATCCTAGAGAGAGACAACAGGTTAATGGGTGGAGAGATCCTAGAGAGATCCTAGAGAGAGACAACAGGTTAATGGGTGGAGAGATCCTAGAGAGATCCTAGAGAGATCCTAGAGAGATCCTAGAGAGAGACAACAGGTTAATGGGTGGAGAGATTCTACAGAGACACAAGAGGTTTGTGGATTTTCTTTCCTTCTTAATGCATTTGAGCCAATCCGTTGTGTTGTGACAAGGTAGGGATGGTATACAGAAGATAGCCCTATTTGGTAAAAGACCAAGTCCATATTATGGCAAGAACAGCTCAAATAAGCAAAGAGAAACTACAGTCCATCATTACTTTAAGATATGAAGATCAGTCAATCAGGAAAATTAAGAACTTTGAAAGTTGCTTCAAGTGCAGTCGCAAAAACGACTGACAAGCGTGATGATGAAACTGGCTCTCATGAGGACCGCCAGAGGAAAGGAAGACCCAGAGTTACCTCTGCTACAGAGGATAAGTTCATTACAGTTACCAGCCTCAGAAATTGCAGCCCAAATAGATGCTTCACAGAGTTCAAGTAACAGACACATCTCAACATCAACTGTTCAGAGGAGACTGCGTGAATCAGGCCTTTTTGTGGTCGAATTGCTGGAAAGAAACCACTACTAACGGACACCAATAAGAAGAAGAGACTTGCTTGGGCCAAGAAACACGAGCAATGAACATTAGACCGGTGGAAATCTGTCGGTCTGATGAGTCCAAATTTGAGATTTTTGGTTCCAACCGTCGTGTCTTTGTGAGACGCAGAGTAGATGAACGGATAATCTCTGCATGTGTGCTTCCCACAGTGAAGCACGGAGGAAGAGGTGTGATGCTGTGGGGGTGCTTAGCTGGTGAAACTGTCTGTGATTTACTTAGCATTCAAGGAACACTTAACCAGCATGGCTACCACAGCATTCTGCAGCGATACGCCATCCCATCTGGTTTGAGCTTAGTGGGACTATCATTTGTTTTTCAACTGGACAATGACCCAACACACCTCCAGGCTGTGTAAGGGCTATTTGACCAAGAAGGAGAGTGATGGAGTGCTGCATCAGATGACCTGGCCTCCACCCAATCCCCCCGACCTCAACCCAATTGAGATGGTTTGGGATGAGTTGGACCGCAGAGTGAAGAGCAGCCAACAAGTATTAAGCATATGTGGGAACTCCTTCAAGACTGTTGGAAAAGCATTCCAGGTGAAGCTGGTTGAGAGAATGCCAAGAGTGGGCAAAGCTGTCATCAAGGCAAAGGGTGGCTACTTTGAAGAATCTCAAATATAAAATATATTTTGATTTGTTTAACTTTGAGACACGGGGGAACATGGGCATGTTAATCAAGGCATCCTGACACATATTTCCCCATGCAGTGCTTTTCAAATAGATGTCTGATGACTGAAAATGTCCCGAGGCGCATGCACACACACACACACACACACACACACACACACACACACACACACACACACACACACACACAAAGACAATCATGCACAGAAGGATACCATCTGCACTGTCTTAGACTGTTGCTGTGATACTTTGTTTGTTACTGTCTTGAGTGAGTGAGTGTGTGTGTGTGTGTGCGTGTGCGTGTGCGTGTGCGCGCGTGCGCGTGTGTGCGTGTGTTACTGTGAGAGGGGTGATGACGAGGCGAGGGCAGGCCCCCAGGTATTCATATCCATAGATGTACATGGACAGAGCCATCCTGGCCACACAGTTATCTAGGTCCAAGTCCCAGTAGTAACGCAGCTGCCTCTGCCACTCAAAGTTACTGCTGGAGTCAACCTACACACACACACACACGCACACGCACACGCACACACAGACAAATAAACAGGACATAAACTGTTATTTTTGTTCAGACAAGTTGGATTTATGTAAAACAATCTTTTTTGAATGAACTACACTTCCCATGATGCAGTGAGTGGGTGGTTTGCAGGCCGACAGTACCTTCCGGGCCACGAGGTCTGTGACAATGTCCCTGGCATGCACGTCTACTGTGATGAGAGCTGTGATGATGTTACGGTGCAGGTTGGGGAGTTGGCCTCGTACCAGGGCTGCTAGGGCATTCAGCCTCTATAGACAGACAGACAGACAGACAGATAGATAGACAGACAGACAGACAGACAGACAGACAGACAGACAGACAGACAGACAGACAGACAGACAGACAGACAGACAGACAGACAGACAGACAGACAGACAGACAGACAGACAGACAGACAGACAGACAAGCAGGGAGGGAGACAGACACACAAGCAGGGAGGGAGGCAGACAGACACACAAGCAGACAGAGAGGCAGGGATGGAGGAAGGCAGACAGACAGACAGACAAGCAAGCAGGGAGGGAGGCAGGCAGAGAGGCAGGGAGGGAGGAAGGCAGGCAGACAAGCAGGGAGGGAGGCAGGCAGGCAGAGAGGCAGGGAGGGAGGAAGGCAGACAGACAAGCAGGGAGGGAGGCAGGCAGAGAGGCAGGGAGGGAGGAAGGCAGACAGACAAGCAGGGAGGGAGGGAGGAAGGCAGACAAACAAGCAGGGAGGGAGGCAGGCAGACAGACAAGCAGGGAGGGAGGCAGGCAGACAGACAAGCAGGGAGGGAGGCAGGCAGAGAGGCAGGGAGGGAGGAAGGCAGACAGACAAGCAGGGACGGAGGCAGACAGAGCGGCAGGGAGGGAGGAAGGCAGACAGACAAGCAGGGAGGGAGGCAGGCAGAGAGACAGGGAGGAAGGCAGACAGACAAGCAGGGAGGGAAGCAGGCAGAGAGGCAGGGAGGGAGGAAGGCAGATAGACAAGCGGGGAGGGAGGCAGGCAGAGAGGAAGGCAGACAGACAAGAACCAGGAGAATTATCAAAAACAAAAGTATTTCTATGAAGATAAATATCTCTGTTCCAAGCTGTTGTCACCACTGTAGGCTGTTGAAACCAGTCATTGTGGACGATCGTACATCAATGTTGACATATTCAAAGTCCTGCAGGGCCATGAAGTGGTCGTGGTCTCCCTCCAGACAGCCGTCCAGGTCTCTGCACCACATCAACTGACTGATGGTTAACACCACCTGGTGGACACAGAGGAACACTGCAGATGGACTCTTACAGACACCAGGTTAACAACACATGAGATCATACAATAAAAATTCATTCATTTCTTCAGAGGCAACCCAACTCCTCTCATTCTTTACTCTGGTAGTCAGCGATGGAGGTTAGTGTGTGTGTGTGTGTGTGTGTGTGTGTGTGTGTGTGTGTGTGTGTGTGTGTGTGTGTGTGTGTGTGTGTGTGTGTGTGTACCTGTGAGGGGTGTCCAGCCACCACCCACTCCTCTCGTTCTTTACTCTGGTAGTCAGCGATGGAGGTTAGTGTGTGTGTGTGTGTGTGTGTGTGTGTGTGTGTGTGTGTGTGTGTGTGTGTGTGTGTGTGTGTGTACCTGTGAGGGGTGTCCAGCCACCACCCACTCCTCTCGTTCTTTACTCTGGTAGTCAGCGATGGAGGCCTTGCTGAGGCGTCGGAGGGAAGAGAACATGGCCTCCTCTACTTTACCCAGCCAGTCCTCTACGTTACCACGCGCCTTCAGACCTTTAGCCAGGCCCACCTACACACACACATACACACAGGATAAACACACACACACACACAGAATAAACACACACACACACAGGATAAACACACACACACAGCATAAACACACACACACAGCATAAACACACACACACAGCATAAACACACACACAGGATAAACACACACAGCATAAACACACACACACAGCATAAACACACACACACAGCATAAACACACACACAGGATAAACACACACACCCAGCATAAACACACACACAGGATAAACACACACACACAGCATAAACACACACAGGGATAAACACACACACAGGATAAACACACAGGGATGGACACACACACACACACACACACACACACACAGGGGGACACACAAACACACACCCACACACAAAGGGACACACAAACACACAGGGACACACACACAAGGATGAACACACACACACACAGGGACACACACACACACAGGGACACACACACACACACACACAGGGACACACAAACACACAGGGACACACACACACACACAAGGATGAACACACACACACAGGGAAACACAAGCACACACACACAGACACACACACACAGACACACACACACACACACGGACACACACACACACACAGAGACACACAAACACACAGGGACACACACACACACACACACAGGGACACACAAACACACACAGGGACACACAAACACACACACAGGGACACACACACACACACACACAGGGACACACACACAGGGACACACACACACACACACAGGGACACACACAGACACACACACACACGCACACACACAGACACACAGGGACACACACACACAGGGACACACACACACACAGGGACACACACACACACACAGACACACACACACACACACACACACAGACACACAGGGACACACACACACAGGGACACACACACACAGGGACACACACACACACACACACAGGGACACACAAACACACAGGGACACACACAGGGACACACACAGGGACACACACACACACACACACACACACACAGGGACACACACACACAGGGACACACACACACACACAGGGACACACACACACACATAGGGACACACACACACAGGGACACACACACACAGGGACACACACACACAGGGACACATACACACAGGGACACACACACACACACCAAATAATGGAAGTAACAACATTTCCGTTAAAAACTGTGTTACATCGATCTTGACATCTCAAGATCTCTCTCCAGTGACAGTGAAATAATCGACAGAGAGAAAAACCAGCAAGTCTCCTCTCTCTCTCTCTCAGGTGAGAAGAAAAGAAGAAGGAGAGAGGGAGAGAATCCTCTCAGGTGAGACCATGGCCAGAATATTACCTACCTTCTCTCCTTCAGGTGAGACCATCACCAGTATATTACCTACCTTCTCTCCTTCAGGTGAGACCATGACCAGTATATTACCTACCTTCTCTCTCTCAGGTGAGACCATGGCCAGTATATTACCTACCTTCTCTCCTTCAGGTGAGACCATGGCCAGTATATTACCTACCTTCTCTCCTTCAGGTGAGACCATGACCAGTATATTACCTACCTTCTCTCTCTCAGGTGAGACCATGGCCAGTATATTACCTACCTTCTCTCCTTCAGGTGAGACCATGGCCAGAATATTACCTACCTTCTCTCCTTCAGGTGAGACCATGACCAGTATATTACCTACCTTCTCTCTCTCAGGTGAGACCATGGCCAGAATATTACCTACCTTCTCTCCTTCAGGTGAGACCATGACCAGTATATTACCTACCTTCTCTCCTTCAGGTGAGACCATGACCAGTATATTACCTACCTTCTCTCCTTCAGGTGAGACCATGACCAATATATTACCTACCTTCTCTCTCTCAGGTGAGACCATGGCCAGTATATTACCTACCTTCTCTCCTTCAGGTGAGACCATGACCAGTATATTACCTACCTTCTCTCCTTCAGGTGAGACCATGACCAGTATATTACCTACCTTCTCTCCTTCAGGTGAGACCATGACCAGAATATTACCTACCTTCTCTCCTTCAGGTGAGACCATGACCAGTATATTACCTACCTTCTCTCTCTCAGGTGAGACCATGACCAGTATATTACCTACCTTCTCTCCTTCAGGTGAGACCATGACCAGAATATTACCTACCTTCTCTCCTTCAGGTGAGACCATGACCAGAATATTACCTACCTTCTCTCCTTCAGGTGAGACCATGACCAGTATATTACCTACCTCTCCTTCAGGTGAGACCATGACCAGTATATTACCTACCTTCTCTCCTTCAGGTGAGACCATGGCCAGAATATTACCTACCTTCTCTCCTTCAGGTGAGACCATGACCAGTATATTACCTACCTTCTCTCTCTCAGGTGAGACCATGGCCAGAATATTACCTACCTTCTCTCTCTCAGGTGAGACCATGGCCAGTATATTACCTACCTTCTCTCCTTCAGGTGAGACCATGACCAGTATATTACCTACCTTCTCTCCTTCAGGTGAGACCATGACCAGTATATTACCTACCTTCTCTCCTTCAGGTGAGACCATGACCAGAATATTACCTACCTTCTCTCCTTCAGGTGAGACCATGACCAGTATATTACCTACCTTCTCTCTCTCAGGTGAGACCATGACCAGTATATTACCTACCTTCTCTCCTTCAGGTGAGACCATGACCAGAATATTACCTACCTTCTCTCCTTCAGGTGAGACCATGGCCAGTATATTACCTACCTTCTCTCCTTCAGGTGAGACCATGACCAGTATATTACCTACCTTCTCTCTCTCAGGTGAGACCATGACCAGTATATTACCTACCTGCTCTCCTTCAGGTGAGACCATGACCAGTATATTACCTACCTTCTCTCTCTCTCTCTCTCTCTCAGGTGAGACCATGACCAGTATATTACCTACCTTCTCTCCTTCAGGTGAGACCATGACCAGTATATTACCTACCTTCTCTCCTTCAGGTGAGACCATGACCAGTATATTACCTACCTGCTCTCCTTCAGGTGAGACCATGACCAGTATATTACCTACCTTCTCTCTCTCAGGTGAGACCATGGCCAGTATATTACCTACCTTCTCTCCTTCAGGTGAGACCATCACCAGTATATTACCTACCTTCTGTCCTTCAGGTGAGACCATGACCAGTATATTACCTACCTTCTCTCCTTCAGGTGAGACCATGACCAGTATATTACCTACCTGCTCTCCTTCAGGTGAGACCATGACCAGTATATTACCTACCTTCTCTCTCTCAGGTGAGACCATGACCAGTATATTACCTACCTTCTCTCCTTCAGGTGAGACCATGACCAGAATATTACCTACCTTCTCTCCTTCAGGTGAGACCATGGCCAGTATATTACCTACCTTCTCTCCTTCAGGTGAGACCATGACCAGTATATTACCTACCTTCTCTCTCTCAGGTGAGACCATGACCAGTATATTACCTACCTGCTCTCCTTCAGGTGAGACCATGACCAGTATATTACCTACCTTCTCTCTCTCTCTCTCTCTCTCAGGTGAGACCATGACCAGTATATTACCTACCTTCTCTCCTTCAGGTGAGACCATGACCAGTATATTACCTACCTTCTCTCCTTCAGGTGAGACCATGACCAGTATATTACCTACCTGCTCTCCTTCAGGTGAGACCATGACCAGTATATTACCTACCTTCTCTCTCTCAGGTGAGACCATGGCCAGTATATTACCTACCTTCTCTCCTTCAGGTGAGACCATCACCAGTATATTACCTACCTTCTGTCCTTCAGGTGAGACCATGACCAGTATATTACCTACCTTCTCTCCTTCAGGTGAGACCATGACCAGTATATTACCTACCTGCTCTCCTTCAGGTGAGACCATGACCAGTATATTACCTACCTTCTCTCTCTCAGGTGAGACCATGGCCAGTATATTACCTACCTTCTCTCCTTCAGGTGAGACCATGACCAGTATATTACCTACCTTCTCTCTCTCAGGTGAGACCATGACCAGTATACTACCTACCTTCTCTCTCTCAGGTGAGACCATGACCAGTATACTACCTACCTTCTCTCTCTCAGGTGAGACCATGACCAGTATATTACCTACCTTCTCTCCTTCAGGTGAGACCATGACCAGTATATTACCTACCTTCTCTCTCTCAGGTGAGACCATGAACAGTATATTACCTACCTTCTCTCCTTCAGGTGAGACCATGACCAGTATATTACCTACCTTCTCTCTCTCAGGTGAGACCATGACCAGTATATTACCTACCTTCTCTCCTTCAGGTGAGACCATGACCAGTATATTACCTACCTTCTCTCTCTCAGGTGAGACCATGACCAGTATATTACCTACCTTCTCTCCTTCAGGTGAGACCATGACCAGTATATTACCTACCTTCTCTCCTTCAGGTGAGACCATGACCAGTATACTACCTACCTTCTCTCCTTCAGGTGAGACCATCACCAGTATATTACCTACCTTCTGTCCTTCAGGTGAGACCATGACCAGTATATTACCTACCTTCTCTCCTTCAGGTGAGACCATGACCAGTATATTACCTACCTTCTCTCCTTCAGGTGAGACCATGACCAGTATATTACCTTCCTTCTCTCCTTCAGGTGAGACCATGACCAGTATATTACCTACCTTCTCTCTCTCAGGTGAGACCATGACCAGTATATTACCTACCTTCTCTCCTTCAGGTGAGACCATGGCCAGTATATTACCTACCTGCTCTCCTTCAGGTGAGACCATGACCAGTATATTACCTACCTTCTCTCCTTCAGGTGAGACCATGACCAGTATATTACCTACCTTCTCTCCTTCAGGTGAGACCATGACCAGTATATTACCTACCTTCTGTGATTCAGGTGAGACCATGACCAGTATATTACCTACCTGCTCTCCTTCAGGTGAGACCATGACCAGTATATTACCTACCTGCTCTCCTTCAGGTGAGACCATGACCAGTATATTACCTACCTTCTCTCTCTCAGGTGAGACCATCACCAGTATATTACCTACCTTCTCTCTCTAAGGTGAGACCATGGCCAGTATATTACCTACCTTCTCTCCTTCAGGTGAGACCATCACCAGTATATTACCTACCTTCTGTCCTTCAGGTGAGACCATGACCAGTATATTACCTACCTTCTCTCCTTCAGGTGAGACCATCACCAGTATATTACCTACCTTCTCTCTCTCAGGTGAGACCATGACCAGTATATTACCTACCTCTCCTTCAGGTGAGACCATCACCAGTATATTACCTACCTTCTCTCTCTCAGGTGAGACCATGACCAGTATATTACCTACCTTCTCTCTCTCAGGTGAGACCATGACCAGTATATTACCTACCTCTCCTTCAGGTGAGACCATCACCAGTATATTACCTACCTTCTCTCTCTCAGGTGAGACCATGACCAGTATATTACCTACCTTCTCTCTCTCAGGTGAGACCATGACCAGTATATTACCTACCTCTCCTTCAGGTGAGACCATCACCAGTATATTACCTACCTTCTCTCCTTCAGGTGAGACCATGGCCAGAATGTCGTTGCTGTAGACCTTCTCCTGCTCTCCGTCTGCAGGCTGCGTTGTCATGGCGCCGGGGGGCGGAGGGGGCAGCAGGGCGAACTCCAGGCGGGCGATAGCATCAAAACACTTCCTGAGGTGGGGCTGAACGGCCTGGGGATTCCTGGTCTGAGCCAAGATCTCCAGGAGCTCATCGTTGGACAGGAAGTAGAACCTGGGAACGGTACCGAGAGACGGACCCATTGGTTCATGAAGTGTCTTCCAACATTTTACCACAGGGAACATCACAACACAGTGAGACATGACATCAGCAGATATAGATCCATTAACCAAGTGGTTAAGACGGTGACCACCAATCCTGGTCCTAGAGAGATACATGCAGACAGCAGAGTACCTGGGGAAGATGACTCTCTTGGACTCCAGGTAGGCCTCCAGACACTTCTGGATCTGGTCTAGCAGGGCGTTGTTGTTCTGGAAGATCTCCAGCAGACCTGTAGAGAGACAAAGTGAACAGGGGAGGGGTGTTGGTGTGTGTGATACCCCTCTCTCTCTCTCTCAGTGTGTGAGTGTGTGTGAGGTGAGAGAGAGAGTTAGTTACCTGGCTGTGTAGCAGCCCTCAGAGCATTGGGAAGCCTGTTGACCTTCCTCATAATCTCCTTCCAGGACTTGTCCACCTGGAGGAACATCTTGGCTTCAGCAGGAAGCTGCCTCTGGATGTCTGGAGCACTGAAGATACTCTCCAGGTAGAGCCAGTTACGCTGACACGTCAGCCACTCTTCCTACAGGAGAGAGAGAGAGAGAGAGAGAGAGGGAAGGAGGGATGGAGGTAGAGAGAGAGGTTATATTCTGGAGCACTGAAGATACTCTCCAGGTAGAGCCAGTTACGCTGACATGTCAGCCACTCTTCCTACAGGAGAGAGAGAGAGAAGTTATCATGTGGAGCACTGAAGATACTCTGCAGGTAGAGCCAGAGAGAGAGAGAGAAAGAAAGAAAGAAAAACAGAACAAAAGAACAAAATAAAGAGAGAGAGAGAGAAGTAGATCAGTGAGAGAAAGAGGGTTAGGATTAGAAGGGTAGAGGGGGAGGGGAAGAGAAGGAGGAGAGAATGACCTAGCATTTGATACATGACCATTTGGTGTATAAAACAGCATCATCACACAGTACCATCCTTTTGATTTGGTCTGCCACTAGTCTGTCACCTAGAGTTTAGCCAAAACAGTAAATGAATGTGATTGGTCTCGGTCTCACCAGTGTCTGGCTGAAGAGGTTTAGCTGCCTCTGCCACTCGTCTACTCTGGTCTTGATGGGGCCGACGTAGCGAGAGGACGCCACCGTGGCCATGTTGATGGTACTGTCATCCAGCAGCACCTGAATGTCATCAGTTCCTCCCAGGATGAACAGGTCTTTAGACTCCCGGTGGGAGAGAACCGGAAACTCCGTGGTCTTCCAGGAATCCTCAACCTACACAGTGGGGTTGAGTTTAGACAATAGCAATTACAGGAAGTAGAACTACAACATGGAATCTGTTCATGTTCTTCCTGGGTCTTTCCTACCTTTTTAAGGATGGTCTCCAGGGATGCCTCTCCTGAAGCCTGTCCTGACACCTGGAAGAGAAGAACCAGACTGGTCAAACACTTTACTGTACTGCTTCTGTTTGACCTGGTTTACCTGCTACAACGGAATGGCTACATACAACTACATCAACAAGTCTGTAGTTGGTACCTCCTGTATGTCCATGTCATAGCAGAGGGTGGGTGGTACCTCCTGTATGTCCATGTCATAGCAGAGGGTGGGTGTTACCTCCTGTATGTCCATGTCATAGCAGAGGGTGGGTGTTACCTCCTGTATGTCCATGTCATAGCAGAGGGTGGGTGTTACCTCCTGTATGTCCATGTCATAGCAGAGGGTGGGTGGTACCTCCTGTATGTCCATGTCATAGTAGAGGGTGGGTGTTACCTCCTGTATGTCCATGTCATAGCAGAGGGTGGGTGGTACCTCCTGTATGTCCATGTCATAGCAGAGGGTGGGTGATACCTCCTGTATGTCCATGTCATAGTAGAGGGTGGGTGGTACCTCCTGTATGTCCATGTCATAGCAGAGGGTGAGTGTTACCTCCTGTATGTCCATGTCATAGCAGAGGGTGGGTGTTACCTCCTGTATGTCCATGTCATAGCAGAGGGTGGGTGGTACCTCCTGTATGTCCATGTCATAGCAGAGGGTGAGTGTTACCTCCTGTATGTCCATGTCATAGCAGAGGGTGGGTGGTACCTCCTGTATGTCCATGTCATAGCAGAGGGTGGGTGGTACCTCCTGTATGTCCATGTCATAGCAGAGGGTGGGTGGTACCTCCTGTATGTCCATGTCATAGCAGAGGGTGGGTGGTACCTCCTGTATGTCCATGTCATAGCAGAGGGTGGGTGGTACCTCCTGTATGTCCATGTCATAGCAGAGGGTGGGTGGTACCTCCTGTATGTCCATGTCATAGCAGAAGGTGAGTGTTACCTCCTGTATGTCCATGTCATAGCAGAGGGTGGGTGGTACCTCCTGTATGTCCATGTCATAGCAGAGGGTGTGGGTGTTACCTCCTGTATGTCCATGTCATAGCAGAGGGTGTGGGTGTTACCTCCTGTATGTCCATGTCATAGCAGAGGGTGTGGGTGTTACCTCCTGTATGTCCATGTCATAGCAGAGGGTGGGTGGTACCTCCTGTATGTCCATGTCATAGCAGAGGGTGGGTGGTACCTCCTGTATGTCCATGTCATAGCAGAGGGTGTGGGTGTTACCTCCTGTATGTCCATGTCATAGCAGAGGGTGGGTGTTACCTCCTGTATGTCCATGTCATAGCAGAGGGTGGGTGGTACCTCCTGTATGTCCATGTCATAGCAGAGGGTGGGTGGTACCTCCTGTATGTCCATGTCATAGCAGAGGGTGGGTGTTACCTCCTGTATGTCCATGTCATAGCAGAGGGTGGGTGGTACCTCCTGTATGTCCATGTCATAGCAGAGGGTGGGTGGTACCTCCTGTATGTCCTTGTCATAGCAGAGGGTGGGTGTTACCTCCTGTATGTCCATGTCATAGTAGAGGGTGGGTGTTACCTCCTGTATGTCCATGTCATAGCAGAGGGTGGGTGGTACCTCCTGTATGTCCATGTCATAGCAGAGGGTGGGTGGTACCTCCTGTATGTCCATGTCATAGCAGAGGGTGGGTGTTACCTCCTGTATGTCCATGTCATAGCAGAGGGTGGGTGGTACCTCGTGTATGTCCATGTCATAGCAGAGGGTGGGTGTTACCTCCTGTATGTCCATGTCATAGCAGAGGGTGGGTGGTACCTCCTGTATGTCCATGTCATAGCAGAGGGTGGGTGGTACCTCCTGTATGTCCATGTCATAGCAGAGGGTGGGTGGTACCTCCTGTATGTCCATGTCATAGCAGAGGGTGGGTGTTACCTCCTGTATGTCCATGTCATAGCAGAGGGTGAGTGTTACCTCCTATATGTCCATGTCATAGCAGAGGGTGGGTGGTACCTCCTGTATGTCCATGTCATAGCAGAGGGTGGGTGGTACCTCCTGTATGTCCATGTCATAGCAGAGGGTGGGTGGTACCTCCTGTATGTCCATGTCATAGCAGAGGGTGGGTGGTACCTCCTGTATGTCCATGTCATAGCAGAGGGTGGGTGGTACCTCCTGTATGTCCATGTCATAGCAGAGGGTGGGTGGTACCTCCTGTATGTCCATGTCATAGCAGAGGGTGGGTGTTACCTCCTGTATGTCCATGTCATAGCAGAGGGTGAGTGTTACCTCCTGTATGTCCATGTCATAGCAGAGGGTGGGTGGTACCTCCTGTATGTCCTTGTCATAGCAGAGGGTGGGTGTTACCTCCTGTATGTCCATGTCATAGTAGAGGGTGGGTGTTACCTCCTGTATGTCCATGTCATAGCAGAGGGTGGGTGGTACCTCCTGTATGTCCATGTCATAGCAGAGGGTGGGTGGTACCTCCTGTATGTCCATGTCATAGCAGAGGGTGGGTGTTACCTCCTGTATGTCCATGTCATAGCAGAGGGTGGGTGGTACCTCGTGTATGTCCATGTCATAGCAGAGGGTGGGTGGTACCTCCTGTATGTCCATGTCATAGCAGAGGGTGGGTGGTACCTCCTGTATGTCCATGTCATAGCAGAGGGTGGGTGGTACCTCCTGTATGTCCATGTCATAGCAGAGGGTGGGTGGTACCTCCTGTATGTCCATGTCATAGCAGAGGGTGGGTGTTACCTCCTGTATGTCCATGTCATAGCAGAGGGTGAGTGTTACCTCCTATATGTCCATGTCATAGCAGAGGGTGGGTGGTACCTCCTGTATGTCCATGTCATAGCAGAGGGTGGGTGGTACCTCCTGTATGTCCATGTCATAGCAGAGGGTGGGTGGTACCTCCTGTATGTCCATGTCATAGCAGAGGGTGGGTGGTACCTCCTGTATGTCTATGTCATAGCAGAGGGTGGGTGTTACCTCCTGTATGTCCATGTCATAGCAGAGGGTGAGTGTTACCTCCTGTATGTCCATGTCATAGCAGAGGGTGGGTGGTACCTCCTGTATGTCCATGTCATAGCAGAGGGTGAGTGTTACCTCCTGTATGTCCATGTCATAGCAGAGGGTGGGTGGTACCTCCTGTATGTCCATGTCATAGTAGAGGGTGTGGGTGGTACCTCCTGTATGTCCATGTCATAGCAGAGGGTGGGTGGTACCTCCTGTATGTCCATGTCATAGCAGAGGGTGAGTGTTACCTCCTGTATGTCCATGTCATAGCAGAGGGTGGGTGGTACCTCCTGTATGTCCATGTCATAGCAGAGGGTGGGTGGTACCTCCTGTATGTCCATGTCATAGCAGAGGGTGAGTGTTACCTCCTGTATCGCTTCGCTGTAGCTGAAGATGTTGAGTTCCTCTAGAGAGGCCAGAGTTTGAGGTTCCTCCAGGAGACTGGTCTCTATGATGGCCTCCAGGATCTCCCAGTGTCTGCCCTTCAGACACGGGTTACGCAGGTCTGTGATCACTGGGAGCTGGAGGGAGAAAACACACACACACGTTACACTCACACACACACACACACACACACACACACACTGAGTGTACAAAACGTTAGTACCCCCTTCTGCCCTCAGAACAGTCTCAATTCGTCAGGACATGGACTCTACAAGGTGTTGAAAGCGTTCCACAGGGAAGCTGGCCCATGTTGACTCCAATGCTTCCCACAGTTGTATCACGGTGGCTGGATGTCCTTTGGGTGGTGGACCATTCTTGATACACACAGGAATGTTGAGTGTGAAAAACCCAGCAGCGTTGCAGTTCTTTACACACTCAAACCGGTGCACCTGGCACCTACTACCATACCCCATTCAAAGGCACTTAAATCTTTTGTCTTGCCCATTCACCCACTGAATGGAACACACAATCCATGAATCAATTGTCTCAAGGCTTAAAAACCCTTCTTTAACATGTCTCCTTCCCTTCATCTACACTGATTGAAGTGGATTTAACAAAGTGACATCAATAAGGGATCATAGCTTTCACCTGGATTCACCTGGTCAGTCTGTGTCATGGAAAGAGCAGGTGTTTCTAATGTTTTGTACACTCATGCATATACAGTATATTACAGACCGTAACAAAAAACACCTTCTGTCACACATCATATCAACATCAACTGGAGAGAATCATCCTACACACACACATCATACCTTCTCCCTCATGCCCTCAACGTGCTCTTTGAGTCGTGGAACCACACTGTTGGGTGGCAGGCCTTTCTCCAGCTGGTTCACACACTTGGCATACTTATTGACCTGGGCACTCAGAGTCTCTGGGTCCAACTCCTCAAACTTACACTGGGAGAGAGAGAGAGAAGGACAGGTGGAGTATACTACTGTTATTACATATTCTGAGAAGACAGGTGGAGTGTACTGCTGTTATTACATATTCTGAGAAGACAGGTGGAGTATACTACTGTTATTACATATTCTGAGAAGACAGGTGGAGTGTACTACTGTTATTACATATTCTGAGAAGACAGGTGAAGTGTACTACTGTTATTACATATTCTGAGAAGACAGGTGGAGTATACTACCGTTATTACATACACTGAGAAGACAGGTGGATTATACTACTGTTATTACATATTCTGAGAAGACAGGTGGAGTGTACTACTGTTATTACATATTCTGAGAAGACAGGTGGAGTATACTACTGTTATTACATACACTGAGAAGACAGGTGGAGTGTATTACTGTTATTACATACACTGAGAAGACAGGTGGAGTGTACAACTGTTACTACATACACTGGGAAGATAGATGGAGTATACTACTGTTATTACATACACTGAGAAGACAGGTGGAGTATACTACTGTTACTACGTACACTGAGAAGACAGTTGGAGTGTACTACTGTTACTACATACACTGAGAAGACAGGTGGAGTGTACTACTGTTACTACATACACTGGGAAGACAGGTGGAGTGTACTACTGTTACTACATACACTGGGAAGACAGGTGGAGTGTACTACTGTTACTACATACACTGAGAAGACAGGTGGAGTGTACTACTGTTACTACATACACTGAGAAGACAGGTGGAGTGTACTACTGTTACTACATACACTGAGAAGACAGGTGGAGTATACTACTGTTACTACATACACTGAGAAGACAGGTGGAGTGTACTACTGTTACTACATACACTGAGAAGACAGGTGGAGTGTACTACTGTTACTACATACACTGAGAAGACAGGTGGAGTGTACTACTGTTACTACATACACTGAGAAGACAGGTGGAGTGTACTACTGCTACTACATACACTGGGAAGACAGGTGGAGTATACTACTGTTACTACATACACTGGGAAGACAGGTGGAGTATACTACTGTTGCTACATACACTGAGAAGACAGGTGGAGTATACTACTGCTACTACATACACTGGGAAGACAGGTGGAGTATACTACTGTTGCTCCATACACTGAGAAGGAAGATACACAGGCAGTTAGAATATGTTGCTGTAGCCTCATTTTGGGACAAAATGGTATTAACTTTTGCAGTGTGGTCAGAATGCAAAGGGTGAGACTGAGACAGTGGAAGAATAGAGGAACAATCCCCTTTGTAAAGTGTCAGAAGTGTATGGTAGGGAACACAGTGTCTTGTGTGTGATATCTAACCCCCTGCATGGTTCCATACTGTACCTCCATCCAGCCGGCCTGCAGGGCATCCCACTCCTCCAGAGAGTCCCACAGCAGCTGTTTCAGTTTCACCTCCGCACTCAGCTCCTCTAACGCCTCGTACTTAGTCACTTCCACCTACAGAGGTCAGGGGTTAGAGGTCAGAGAGGGGTCACTCAGCTCCTCTAACGCCTCTTACTTAGTCACCTCCACCTACAGAGGCAAGGGGTTAAAGGTCAGAAAGGGGTCACTCATCTCCACTAACGCCTCATACCTAGTCTCCTCCACCTACAGAGGTCAGGGGTTAAAGGTCAGAGAAGGTTCACTCATCTCCACTAACGCCTCATACCTGGTCACCTCCACCTACAGAGGTCAGGGGTTAGAGGTCAGAGAGGGATGACTCTTCTTGAGGGTAGTGGACAAGACGGGTGAAAGGGGTCAATGAGGGATAGAGAATATAGGCATCCTTTGAAAGAGACACCTAATCTGAATTGCCTCAATCAATGCACATCCAGGTGTGAAAAAGTGCCAAAGGGAAAATACTTAAACGCACAGCAGTAACAACAATAAGTTACTCTACATTTAACTATACTGTTTGTCTCAAGGAACAATGGTGAAAAGTGGTGTTTTGCTGCCCTCTGGTGGTCAGAAGACATACTGTATCCTATTACTCTGCATCTCATCTATGTATTGTACTGTATTGTAGAATATTGTATTGTATAGTATCATATAGTATCGTATTGTATAGTAGAATATTGTATTGTATAGTATTGTATAGTATGGTATTGCATGGTATGGTATTGTATTGTATAGTAGTACCTTGAAGTTCTTCTGGAAAGACTTGTACTGGAAGGCCTGGGTCTGCAGCTCGTCTATGGAGACCTGGACCTCCTCCAGCAGCAGACGGACCTTGGGACGCTCAGCGTTGATGTCCATGATCTGATTGTTCTGGGGAGCAGAGATTAACACATACACACAGTTATATATGGATCAAGGATGGGCAACTGTTTTGCTCGCAGCAAAATTTCACCTAGAGCCTCAAAAAGGCTAGGGCCGGCTCTGCCTGCACGTGTGGGTATGGATGTGGGTATGCAGACCCGCGAGCCACAGCGGCCATTCATTAGAAGCTCAGATCAAAGTTGCCCCTTCCTGATCTGGATCAAACCCATACACATCTCTATTTACCTTACCCTGGCAGACTAAATAGTCTTTTCAGGTCAGTTGATTTAGAGCACAACGACCTGGGGAAGAGGAACCCAGTTGTAAATGACTGTCATATCCAGAGACTAATGTTTACATTCTTAGCTTTTCCCACGGTTATTTATAAAGCCTATCTGGGGACAAACACTGAACCTTAGCGTGATGGTGAAGCTAGTGTGATACAAAGCATCTGAACGTTGACCCTTGACCTCTAGTTACCTGAGCCTGCTGTTTGACCCTCTTGACCTCCTTGTTGAGGTCGGTGATGTCCCGTTGGAGGTGGATACAGAACTTGTCCACGTTGGCGTCCTTCTCTCCCACGGCCTTGTCGATGGCGTTGCGTACGGCGGTGACTGAGGGTTTCAGGGTGGCGTAGACTGCAAAGTCCTCAGGAGGGCTGGGCACGGAGTAGGAGTCTATCAGCTTGTACATCTGGGACACGGTCTCTGTCTGCTCGTCCAACCACTCCATCTGACACACAAATACACAGACCATGAAAGAACTGTCAGCGTTTCCCCCAGATGTTTTCCTAGGCGGGCCATGATGGCTGCAAACAGAAATTCGACTAAGTCCTTTCCCAGAAACATGCAAGAAAGACTTTGACCTGACAACATGAAACCAACACCACTGACCCCCTGGGTCATCTTTCCCAGTAGTTTGGTAATGAGTAATGTAACAATGACTACAGTGTGATACAAAGTGGAGAAGCACTCTGGGGCCGAGTCAGCGGCTACTCTGGGGCCGGGTCAGCGGCCACTCTGGGGCCGGGTCAGCGGCCACTCTGGAGCCGGGTCAGCGGCTACTCTGGGGCCGTGGGTCAGCGGCAACTCTGGAGCCGGGTCAGCGGCCACTCTGGGGCCGGGTCAGCGGCTACTCTGGGGCCGTGGGTCAGCGGCAACTCTGGGGCCGGGTCAGCGGCCACTCTGGGGCCGGGTCAGCCGCTACTCTGGGGCCGGGTCAGCCGCTACTCTGGGACTGCGTCCTCTACTCTGGGACTGCGTCCTCTACTCTGGGACTGCGTCCTCTACTCTGGGACTGCGTCCTCTACTCTGGGACTGCGTCCTCTACTCTGGGGCTGCGTCCTCTACTCTGGGACTGCGTCCTCTACTCTGGGACTGCGTCCTCTACTCTGGGACTGCGTCCGCTACTCTGGGACTGCGTCCTCTACTCTGGGGCTGCGTCCTCTACTCTGGGACTGCGTCCTCTACTCTGGGGCTGCGTCCTCTACTCTGGGGCTGCGTCCTCTACTCTGGGACAGCGTCCGCTACTCTGGGACTGCGTCCTCTACTCTGGGACTGCGTCCTCTACTCTGCGTCCTCTACTCTGGGACTGCGTCCTCTACTCTGGGACTGCGTCCGCTACTCTGGGACTGTGTCCTCTACTCTGCGTCCGCTACTCTGGGGCTGCGTCCTCTACTCTGGGACTGTGTCCTCTACTCTGGGTCCGCTACTCTGGGGCTGCGTCCGCTACTCTGGGACTGCGTCCGCTACTCTGCGTCCGCTACTCTGGGGCTGCGTCCTCTACTCTGGGTCCGCTACTCTGGGGCTGCGTCCGCTACTCTGGGACTGCGTCCGCTACTCTGCGTCCGCTACTCTGGGACTGTGTCCTCTACTCTGGGGCTGCGTCCTCTACTCTGGGGCTGCGTCCTCTACTCTGGGACTGTGTCCTCTACTCTGGGTCCGCTACTCTGGGGCTGCGTCCGCTACTCTGGGACTGCGTCCGCTACTCTGCGTCCGCTACTCTGGGGCTGCGTCCTCTACTCTGGGACTGCGTCCTCTACTCTGGGACTGCGTCCTCTACTCTGGGACTGCGTCCTCTACTCTGGGGCTGCGTCCTCTACTCTGGGACTGCGTCCTCTACTCTGGGACTGCGTCCGCTACTCTGGGACTGCGTCCGCTACTCTGGGACTGCGTCCGCTACTCTGGGACTGCGTCCGCTACTCCGGGGCTGCGTCCGCTACTCTGGGACTGCGTCCGCTACTCTGCGTCCGCTACTCTGGGGCTGCGTCCGCTACTCTGGGACTGCGTCCGCTACTCTGGGACTGCGTCCTCTACTCTGGGACTGCGTCCTCTACTCTGGGACTGCGTCCGCTACTCTGGGACTGCGTCCGCTACTCTGCGTCCGCTACTCTGGGACTGCATCCTCTACTCTGGGGCTGCGTCCGCTACTCTGGGACTGCGTCCTCTACTCTGGGGCTGCGTCCTCTACTCTGGGGCTGCGTCCGCTACTCTGGGGCTGCGTCCGCTACTCTGGGACTGTGTCCGCTACTCTGCGTCCGCTACTCTGGGACTGCGTCCTCTACTCTGGGACTGCGTCCGCTACTCTGGGACTGCGTCCTCTACTCTGGGACTGCGTCCGCTACTCTGGGACTGCGTCCTCTACTCTGGGACTGCGTCCGCTACTCTGCGTCCGCTACTCTGGGACTGCGTCCTCTACTCTGGGACTGCGTCCTCTACTCTGGGGCTGCGTCCGCTACTCTGGGGCTGCGTCCGCTACTCTGGGACTGCGTCCGCAACTCTGGGGCTGCGTCCGCTACTCTGGGACAGCGTCCGCTACTCTGGGGCTGCGTCAGTCGCTTGAATGAAGAAGAAGATGATGGCTCTGTGTGACCGTCAACTTTAACCTAATTCTCCTAACCTGCTACGTTCATTTTCCTGACCCTGCTGCGTAAGTTCTCCTTACCTGCCACGAAAAAGTCACTTTTTACAAAAGCTGTATCCCTTCTAGACAAAACCGTCTCTTACCCGCTCCTGTATCTCCTCTAGGAAGGTGAGGGAGTTGACAAACTCTGTAGTTGCAGAGGGGATGAACTCCAGTTTGAACTGGGCATCCTGAGCCTCAGCGATGATGGCGTCGATCTTTCTCTTGGCCAGCAGGGGGAGCATGTCATTGATCGCCTGGAGGGGAGGGTGGGGGGGGGGCAGCACAGGTGTTAATGTTGGTCAGTGGATGGACGGCCCAATCCCAAATCCACCGCTTGACCCTATGCCCTATGGACTTGTGGAGAACCGAGAGGATTTGACATGTGTAAGCAATTTGGTAATAGCTCAAATTTGCCCTCTGATAGGCTAAGTGGAAGTTTATATTTATACATATTGCTAATACCAATTGAAAAGTTTCAGATCTCCACAGTGCAAAGGCCCAGGGTCTAGGGGGGGATTTAACACTGGGTAATTGTGTGATCCTCTCCTCCTACCTCCAGACAGCGTAGTGGTGAGGGGATGAGCTTCCCTTTGAGCAGAGTGGTGTCTACCAGCAGCAGGCCCAGGTGTCTCTTCTGTTTGATGGCCAGGGCCTCTTTATGTTCGCCGTGGTACTTCTCCAGACTCTCAGTGAAGAACGCCACTCCTACAGGGAACAGGACAGGGTACAGAGTCACATGATGACTCTCTAGACAGTTTAAAAAAGAGAGATGGGGAGTATTGATTTGCCACTGTGAAATATACAGAAAACATCTAAAGGACCTCATTGGATCTAAAGGTCTGAATGAACTGAGACAAAATGGATATGTTGTTGTGGTATTTGTGTTGAATGTAGAAACTCAAAGCTATATACTGAAAAGGAGTGCCTTGGCTAATCCATTTTTCTCTGTTCCCTAGTAAATTCATTTAATTGATGATGATGATGAAGAGTGTTGCTACAGTACCGTGATCTTGATCTCTGAGTGCGTCCAGGTCCAGACTCTCATTCTCTCTGTAGAAGACGCGGAAGCTCTCAAAGGTGCGCGCGTACACGCTGGCCGAGTCAAACGCAAACTGGAGCGATTGCTGAGAGGGAGCGAGAGGAGGAGGAAGAGGGAGACGAGGAGAGACAACAAAACAAACTTCTTAATGAAGCAGTGAGTTAGACGAACAGTCAGGGAATCAGGGCAAAGAGGCAAGATAACAAAACATTGGACCGTGATGGCCATTTAACTGCCACAACAGATTTAAAGAGCTTTGGCATTAGCAATCATAATAGACACCAAGTTGACACCAAAATGTCCAAGACAATTACAATCCACTTAGCTAATTCAAATGACCTTTAAAGGGACACAGAATGCTGACCTTGATGTCCAGGATGATGTTCAGGAGGTGTTTATCATCCTCTAACATGGCCTCCAGACCAGGGCCGTCACCACACGTCTTCTCCTCCACCTGAATGGTAGTGGAATACAACCATGTTACAATAGGATAGTATCTCTAACTGGATTACATCTCCTCCACCTGAATGGTAGTGGAATACAACCATGTTATGATAGGATAGTATCTCTAACTGGATTACATCTCCTCCACCTGAATGGTAGTGGAATACAACCATGTTACGATAGGATAGTATCTCTAACTGGATTACATCTCCTCCACCTGAATGGTAGTGGAATACAACCATGTTATGATAGGATAGTATCTCTAACTGGATTACATCTCCTCCACCTGAATGGTAGTGGAATACAACCATGTTACAATAGGATAGTATCTCTAACTGGATTACATCTCCTCCACCTGAATGGTAGTGGAATACAACCATGTTACGATAGGATAGTATCACTAACTGGATTACATCTCCTCTACCTGAATGGTAGTGGAATACAACCATGTTACAATAGGATAGTATCTCTAACTGGATTACATCTCCTCCACCTGAATGGTAGTGGAATACAACCATGTTATGATAGGATAGTATCTCTAACTGGATTACATCTCCTCCACCTGAATGGTAGTGGAATACAACCATGTTACGATAGGATAGTATCTCTAACTGGATTACATCTCCTCCACCTGAATGGTAGTGGAATACAACCATGTTATGATAGGATAGTATCTCTAACTGGATTACATCTCCTCCACCTGAATGGTAGTGGAATACAACCATGTTATGATAGGATAGTATCTCTAACTGGATTACATCTCCTCCACCTGAATGGTAGTGGAATACAACCATGTTATGATAGGATAGTATCACTAACTGGATTACATCTCCTCCACCTGAATGGTAGTGGAATACAACCATGTTACAATAGGATAGTATCTCTAACTGGATTACATCTCCTCCACCTGAATGGTAGTGGAATACAACCATGTTATGATAGGATAGTATCACTAACTGGATTACATCTCCTCCACCTGAATGGTAGTGGAATACAACCATGTTATGATAGGATAGTATCTCTAACTGGATTACATCTCCTCCACCTGAATGGTAGTGGAATACAACCATGTTATGATAGGATAGTATCTCTAACTGGATTACATCTCCTCCACCTGAATGGTAGTGGAATACAACCATGTTATGATAGGATAGTATCTCTAACTGGATTACATCTCCTCCTCTACCTGAATGGTAGTGGAATACAACCATGTTATGATAGGATAGTATCTCTAACTGGATTACATCTCCTCCACCTGAATGGTAGTGGAATACAACCATGTTATGATAGGATAGTATCTCTAACTGGATTACATCTCCTCTACCTGAATGGTAGTGGAATACAACCATGTTATGATAGGATAGTATCTCTAACTGGATTACATCTCCTCCACCTGAATGGTAGTGGAATACAACCATGTTATGATAGGATAGTATCACTAACTGGATTACATCTCCTCCACCTGAATGGTAGTGGAATACAACCATGTTATGATAGGATAGTATCTCTAACTGGATTACATCTCCTCCACCTGAATGGTAGTGGAATACAACCATGTTACGATAGGATAGTATCACTAACTGGATTACATCTCCTCTACCTGAATGGTAGTGGAATACAACCATGTTACAATAGGATGGTATCTCTAACTGGATTACATCTCCTCCACCTGAATGGTAGTGGAATACAACTATGTTATGATAGGATAGTATCTCTAACTGGATTACATCTCCTCCACCTGAATGGTAGTGGAATACAACCATGTTACAATAGGATAGTATCTCTAACTGGATTACATCTCCTCCACCTGAATGGTAGTGGAATACAACCATGTTATGATAGGATAGTATCACTAACTGGATTACATCTCCTCCACCTGAATGGTATTGGAATACAACCATGTTATGATAGGATAGTATCTCTAACTGGATTACATCTCCTCCACCTGAATGGTAGTGGAATACAACCATGTTATGATAGGATAGTATCTCTAACTGGATTACATCTCCTCCACCTGAATGGTAGTGGAATACAACCATGTTATGATAGGATAGTATCTCTAACTGGATTACATCTCCTCCACCTGAATGGTAGTGGAATACAACCATGTTATGATAGGATAGTATCTCTAACTGGATTACATCTCCTCCACCTGAATGGTAGTGGAATACAACCATGTTATGATAGGATAGTATCTCTAACTGGATTACATCTCCTCCTCTACCTGAATGGTAGTGGAATACAACCATGTTATGATAGGATAGTATCTCTAACTGGATTACATCTCCTCCACCTGAATGGTAGTGGAATACAACCATGTTATGATAGGATAGTATCTCTAACTGGACAACAGCCATCTGTGTCTGGAACATTAATCTGTGTCTGGAAAACTACAACTAAACTAAATAACACCCTTGGCTTTGGTGAACTAACAGCTGCACTTGACTTGTTCCTACTAGCACGGACTTTGCTGATAGCTACTTTGAGGAAAAATGTACTCACTATAACAGGTGTAGTTGTCTCACCTAGCTATCTGCTAAAAAAAACCGTTTTTTATTAGTCAGTGGTAGTGTTTCACACCTTGCTGTTGATCATGGGCTGAGTGAAGGCATCAAAGTAGGAGTCAGTCACCAGCACAACTAATGATAACACTGTCTCCTGGAACCTAGAGATGATCTCTGACACACACTCCTGTTAGGGGAATACACACACACACACACACACACAGACACGCACACAGGCACACACACAGACACACACACACACAGACACACACACAGACACACACACACACACGCACAGACACACACACGCACAGACACACACACAGACACACGCATAAAGAGAGTGCAAGAGAGATACATTGTTACAAACAAAAAAAGTTACAAATTCAGAGCCATATTGATATGTTGCAGAACGATGACATCGTCAGTGAGCTGAAAGGTGAGAGGTCAGGGGTTACAGACCTGGAAGACGTCTACGGAGGGTTCGTAGGTCAGAGCGTGGGTCTCCAGCATCAGCTCCGACACAAACATGGGTAGAAGATGAACAGCCTCCACCGTGGGCTCTGTAGCCTGAGGTACACAAACACCACACACACACACACACACACAGGGGTTAATACACAGTTAAAGGGGAAGGGATTGTCACAACAAAAGGAACCCACTATTCCGTTTAGTAAACTTGTTAGAAGGATGCAGGCAGAAAGCTGACTGTATTCCCCATTCTACAAGACAGACGATAACACACACAATACATCTCCCTCTGTAGCTTTAAACTCTCCTAAACAGGCCTCTGGTTTTAGAAAGCCTAGCGGTCCACTGGAGAATCTCCATTGAGACGAGTTGGTTGAAAACGTCACGAAAATGATGCTTGCCCATCGATGGGGCTGCCATGTGGAGAATCGTAGGCGGCTCGTTCCAGCCTGTTTTATCTTGTTATTGATGCCATGTCGTTTTGACTCATAGCTAATCAACAACTGTCACAATGTATTTGAGAGACAAAAAGTGGTCATTGTTTAAATGTATTTATGTTGTCAATAAACACGAAGTCAACCCTATCTGTTTTGCTCCATAGTTGTGTGGGTTTTGTTGCTAAACAACCAAACTGTCTATGTTTTTTAGTCAACGCAGGCTACATCCATGTCTGAGAATCTGGCCCTGAGGCCTTTTTCAAACCTCTCCTCAGCGACCTTCATGTAGCAGCTCTGAACTACCTCACCTGATTCACCTGGTCAACAGTTTGATGATTAGTTGACCGGTTGAATCAGGTGGTCTAGTTCTGGAATAGATCCAATCCATGGAACGGCTGGGGGTCCCAGAGGAGAGGAAACAGTCGGTCTTGCTGTACCTTCTTGTCGGAGTCCTCCGTGTCGCCACCTCCGTCTCCAGCTGCAGCAGCGACAGCAGCAGCGCTAGCAGCATCGGTGTCGGCCCAGCTGTGGATGACAGCGTGTGTTGGGGTGTGTTGAGTCTGATCCTGCAGGACGGCCAGTAGTTTGGCCACAGAGTTCACAGCCAGGATGTGCATGGTGTTCACCATCAGGTAGTCAGCCAACCGGATGAAACTAGAACAAGACAGAGTAGGAAGGCTTCCTTCATGACACCTCGACAGGTAAAGCACTCCAGCTCAAAGTACTGGTAGAAATGGAACGTGTGTGTAGTGGATAGGAGGCCTTCAATAATGTAACATGCCAGAAAAACAGCTTTATGTAGAAATTAGACTGGGAAATAATGAAACAGTATACAGGAGTGTGTAGCAAGATAGTGTGAGTGTGTGTGTGGTACCCACCAGGTGAGGCGTCTACAGTGGTACCTCTTGTTGGCCTGTTCTGTGTAACTCATCTTCTCTGGAGCCTCTTCAAACAGCAGCTCAATCTCTGGTGACTGCTTACTGTCTGTCCCATCTGGAGAACACACACTTCAGACTCACTCCACTGTCTGTCCCATCTGGAGAACACACACTTCAGACTCACTCCACTGTCTGTCCCATCTGGAGAACACACACTTCAGACTCGCTCCACTGTCTGTCCCCTCTGGAGTACACACACTTCAGACTCACTCCACTGTCTGTCCCCTCTGGAGAACACACACTTCAGACTCACTCCACTGTCTGTCCCCTCTGGAGTACACACACTTCAGACTCGCTCCACTGTCTGTCCCCTCTGGAGTACACACACTTCAGACTCACTCCACTGTCTGTCCCCTCTGGAGAACACACACTTCAGACTCACTCCACTGTCTGTCCCATCTGGAGAACACACACTTCAGACTCGCTCCACTGTCTGTCCCCTCTGGAGTACACACACTTCAGACTCACTCCACTGTCTGTCCCCTCTGGAGAACACACACTTCAGACTCACTCCACTGTCTGTCCCCTCTGGAGTACACACACTTCAGACTCGCTCCACTGTCTGTCCCCTCTGGAGTACACACACTTCAGACTCACTCCACTGTCTGTCCCCTCTGGAGAACACACACTTCAGACTCACTCCACTGTCTGTCCCCTCTGGAGTACACACACTTCAGACTCGCTCCACTGTCTGTCCCCTCTGGAGTACACACACTTCAGACTCACTCCACTGTCTGTCCCATCTGGAGAACACACACTTCAGACTCACTCCACTGTCTGTCCCATCTGGAGAACACACACTTCAGACTCACTCCACTGTCTGTCCCCTCTGGAGAACACACACTTCAGACTCACTCCACTGTCTGTCCCCTCTGGAGTACACACACTTCAGACTCACTCCACTGTCTGTCCCATCTGGAGAACACACACTTCAGACTCACTCCACTGTCTGTCCCCTCTGGAGTACACACACTTCAGACTCACTCCACTGTCTGTCCCCTCTGGAGTACACACACTTCAGACTCACTCCACTGTCTGTCCCCTCTGGAGTACACACACTTCAGACTCACTCCACTGTCTGTCCCCTCTGGAGTACACACACTTCAGACTCGCTCCACTGTCTGTCCCCTCTGGAGAACACACACTTCAGACTCACTCCACTGTCTGTCCCCTCTGGAGTACACACACTTCAGACTCACTCCACTGTCTGTCCCCTCTGGAGTACACACACTTCAGACTCACTCCACTGAAACTCTAAAAAGAGGTGTGTGTGTGTGTGTACCTGTGTTGTAGTTATAATCAGGTGTGTGTGTGTACCTGTGTTGTAGTTATAGTCAGGTGTGTGTGTGTACCTGTGTTGTAGTTATAGTCAGGTGTGTGTGTACCTGTGTTGTAGTTATTGTCAGGTGTGTGTGTACCTGTGTTGTAGTTATAGTCAGGTGTGTGTGTGTGTACCTGTGTTGTAGTTATAGTCAGGTGTTTGTGTGTACCTGTGATGTAGTTATAGTCAGGTGTGTGTGTACCTGTGTTGTAGTTATAGTCAGGTGTGTGTGTGTACCTGTGTTGTAGTTATAGTCAGGTGTGTGTGTACCTGTGTTGTAGTTATAGTCAGGTGTGTGTGTACCTGTGTTGTAGTTATAGTCAGGTGTTTGTGTGTACCTGTGATGTAGTTATAGTCAGGTGTGTGTGTACCTGTGTTGTAGTTATAGTCAGGTGTGTGTGTACCTGTGTTGTAGTTATAGTCAGGTGTGTGTGTGTACCTGTGTTGTAGTTATAGTCAGGTGTGTGTGTGTACCTGTGTTGTAGTTATAATCAGGTGTGTGTGTGTACCTGTGTTGTAGTTATAGTCAGGTGTGTGTGTGTACCTGTGTTGTAGTTATAGTCAGGTGTGTGTGTACCTGTGTTGTAGTTATAGTCAGGTGTGTGTGTACCTGTGTTGTAGTTATAGTCAGGTGTTTGTGTGTGTACCTGTGTTGTAGTTATAGTCAGGTGTGTGTGTACCTGTGTTGTAGTTATAGTCAGGTGTGTGTGTACCTGTGTTGTAGTTATAGTCAGGTGTGTGTGTACCTGTGTTGTAGTTATAGTCAGGTGTGTGTGTGTACCTGTGTTGTAGTTATAGTCAGGTGTGTGTGTGTACCTGTGTTGTAGTTATAGTCAGGTGTGTGTGTGTACCTGTGTTGTAGTTATAGTCAGGTGTGTGTGTGTACCTGTGTTGTAGTTATAGTCAGGTGTGTGTGTGTACCTGTGTTGTAGTTATAGTCAGGTGTGTGTGTGTACCTGTGTTGTAGTTATAGTCAGGTGTGTGTGTGTACCTGTGTTGTAGTTATAGTCAGGGTGTGTGTGTACCTGTGTTGTAGTTATAGTCAGGTGTGTGTGTGTACCTGTGTTGTAGTTATAGTCAGGTGTGTGTGTGTACCTGTGTTGTAGTTATAGTCAGGTGTGTGTGTGTACCTGTGTTGTAGTTATAGTCAGGTGTGTGTGTACCTGTGTTGTAGTTATAGTCAGGTGTGTGTGTACCTGTGTTGTAGTTATAGTCAGGTGTGTGTGTACCTGTGTTGTAGTTATAGTCAGGTGTGTGTGTGTGTGTACCTGTGTTGTAGTTATAGTCAGGTGTGTGTGTGTACCTGTGTTGTAGTTATAGTCAGGTGTGTGTGTACCTGTGTTTGTAGTTATAGTCAGGTGTGTGTGTGTACCTGTGTTGTAGTTATAGTCAGGTGTGGTGTGGTACCTGTGTTGTAGTTATAGTCAGGTGTGTTGTGTACCTGTGTTGTAGTTATAGTCAGGTGTGTGGTGTGTACCTGTGTTTGTAGTTATAGTCAGGTGTGTGTGTGTACCTGTGTGGTAGTTATAGTCAGGTGTGTGTGTACCGTGTTGTAGTTATAGTCAGGGTGTGTTTGTACCTGTGTTGTAGTTATAGTCAGGTGTGTGTGTACCTGTGTTGTAGTTATAGTCAGGTGTGTGTGTACCTGTGTTGTAGTTATAGTCAGGTGTGTGTGTGTACCTGTGTGTAGTTATAGTCAGGTGTGTGTGTACCTGGTTGTTAGTTATAGTCAGGGTGTGTGTGTGTACCTGTGTTGTAGTTATAGTCAGGGTGGTGTGTGTACCTGTTGTTGTAGTTATAGTCAGGTGTGTGTGTACCTGTGTTGTAGTTTAGTCAGGGTGTGT